>NC_134485.1:226286231-226531231 GCF_040206685.1 Ascaphus truei
TCCGCTTCGACATTTTGGTGCCTCCGAGAATGTGTCCACACAACAGTCCCCCGACATAGCGGTTAACGCTCTCCTGGTTCCACAGCTCTCCATAGTCACAGTGCAGCAATGCAGTAGGTTTCTGGCAACTAGCCCAATGACAATAGCCCTGCGCGTTTCGTCGCTAGAGTAACAGTGATTTCATCAGGGTTTAAGGAATGGGGCAATCATTCACACCCTATATAGTCAAAACCTAATTGTTTGATTGTTTAATTGCTAATTCAATTTCTACCCTTTGTGGGTAGATATGAGCGACTGTGAGTAAATTGGCATTACAAACAAATAACAAAAAACTGAGACACTTCAAATGTAAAATACAACTTATAAGACATATAATAATGTGCACAACATGTAAATGGACTCTAGACAGAGAGACATTGAAAAATATATAAAAAAGCATGATAAATGTATTAATAAACATAATTACACAAAAGCAAAACCCTTAATAACTGTTACTTAAATAAAATATACTTGTTATAATAAGTTGATGACAAAGATAACCACATTAAATGTAGGAATAAATCCTCAACCTCCTATCAACATAATAAAGATAATAAAAATAATACTAATAATTTATAATGATCAACATTGACCAAACAATAAAAAAATGATAACAATAGACTAAAGAGGAAGAGTGGAAGAAAAACATGTGGACAATAACAAATGCAATCAAATATAATAGCTAAACAAACCTTTGTTTGTAAGTCACCGTTACTCTAGCGATGACACGCGTATGGAAATTGCCATTGGACTAGTTTTTTTATTCATTGTATTAATCTCATCCTGCCAGAATATACTGTTTAAATAATGGTGCGCAAAAGAGGTACAGTGTATTTTTGTCAAAAGATGTGTGTATTAGTACTAGTAGTACGTGAAGTACGAAGATTGGCCTACCTCATGTCACATGAATCAGACCTGAGTTGCTGCTGAGCATCTTATCTTTTTCTAGCATCTATTTTGGGGTCTTTAGTCCAACGATTTGAACGTAAGACGATCGATATATATATATATATGTATATATATATATATATATATATATATATAAAATCAAAAAATAAATAGATGATACCGTTCTGTGGCTAACGAAATGCTTTTATTTGTGCGAGCTTTCGAGATACACTGATCTCTTCTTCCGGCGATGTTACAATGAATGAAGCAAAAGGTATACTTAAAAACAGTGTCTCTTGGAATGTTATCTGTGCTGTTCCTTCCCCCGGTGTGGATGTGTTTTATGGCTAGAGGTGTCAAAAGGTAGATGAAAGCAAGTGAAGAAAGAGTGTGTATGTGTATCAGTGTGAATAAAAATGAATGGAGAGCCCACAGTATATACAGTGCTTTACAGTTGTGCTACAAACTCTCACATTTCCACACCCACCCACACCATTTATATCCACTCCCACTCCACACACACCTTCTGTAAAGCAGTGTATATACTGTGGGCTCTCCATTCGTTTTTATTCACACTGATACACATACACACTCTTTCTTCACTTGCTTTCATCTACCTTTTGACACCTCTAGCCATAAAACACATCCACACCGGGGGAAGGAACAGCACAGATAACATTCCAAGAGACACTGTTTTTAAGTATACCTTTTGCTTCATTCATTGTAACATCGCCGGAAGAAGAGATCAGTGTATCTCGAAAGCTCGCACAAATAAAAGCATTTCGTTAGCCACAGAACGGTATCATCTATTTATTTTTTGATTATTGAACCTCGGCTAACACGGTACTGATACCTCTACATGTATATATATATATATATATATATATATATATATATATATATATATATATATATATATATATGTTGTTGACTGTGCTATAATTGGTAGTGTTTTTGATAAAGGTCCTAACATTTTATTATTCATTAGGTATCTGTGCGTAATGCAAAGACACTTGAACTGAGGATTGGAGGATCTGTAGTTCCACCTGAAGTAGATATTTCTATTGTGAGTATACGTATTATTACTGTACATTGATTTCTCTGAGACATCTAATATTGTATGTTAAACCACAATTAGGGCTGACATGTTTTTAAAATAGGTATTTGTATTTAACAACTCACATGTTCAAATATACATCACACAATACTTTGAAGTTGGATTCTAACTTAGATTAAAAGCTCTTTGGGGCCGGGACTCATTTTCTGAATGTGTACATGGATGGCGCTATATACATAAAGATATACGTACATACCAGTGGAAACACAGAGCACATATGTATGCATATATAAATACATGGATACATTAATTTGTCCTAATATTATATCAAATCTAGCCTACGCAGGGATTCAATCGAAATTGCCGCTCTTCTTCATGGATAACTCTGACTCACTAGCAAAGCAATGTACAGTATGTCCTGGAACATCACATATTGAAACATAGCAGCATCGTTAACATCTAAATAAAATGTCAGATTACAGGGGTAAAGCTTAGTATAAGGTACATAGCTAAGAGCTTCTTAATGTTTGTACTTTGTTGTAAGATCCACTCAAACCTTGGGTTACTTTGTTATACTGTAAGACAGAAATCTAATATTACAGGATTGCAACCTACATCTTAAGTGCTTAATTTCAATAAAACTTGCAAATAATAAACTACTATATACAGGCAATATGATGGAAAATATTCAAGGTGCACAATATATTGATATTATGCATGCATCTCTTTACTGTCTGTACTATCCTATTAAATATATTACCAAAAGCATACAAATTATGGTTTAAACATTTCAAACAATGGAGGAAATTATGAAGTTAAATTTAAAAAAAATTTTTACTTGGAGGACTTAGATACAGTTGAATGTCAGTTGAACCAGCTGTTTTATAATTCACATGTCTTTGTTTCTGGCAATGGATGATGATGATGATGATTTTTAGTGTTTTGTTTAATAAGTGAAAACGAATATACAGCTTTCACTGTGTGAACATGTCTGTGAGGTTTGGTGATGTATAGTTCAGAACGTGCATCATTGCAATTAAGGTTCTCAACTCAGTCCTCAAGACCCACCAACAGGTCATGTTTTAATGATATTCCAGCTTCAGCACAGGTTGCTCAATCAGTGGCTCAGTCAATTGAGCAATCTGTGCTGCAGCAGAGAGCTACTAATTGAGCCACCTTTGTTGAAGCAGGGATATTATGAAAACCTAACCTGTTGGGGGCTCTTGAGCACTAGAGTTAAGAACCCTTGGTATATGTGTGTTCTAATGTTATCATTACATTCTTTATTTACAGAGCTCATTCTTGTTTCCAGGGGTATACGTTAATTCTACCCAGGTTATTCCATTTGCACTACAGAACAAAGGTGTAACACGTGCAAAAGTAGAATTTGACCTTTCCAAATACCAAGATTTTTCTATGATGCTCAAAGAAGAATCAGGTATTTCTAGTCATATACTTACTAGTTTGGTATGACATTCCTTGAGTGAAAATACTTTGCCAAAGCCAAATGCATGCGTTACACGTAGAGTAATGAATACTTATTAACTGGTGGCTTATCATTGCCTCAGTGGGCATCACCCTTTTTTTTTTCTTCCTTTCTAAATTCTTAGAAAAGAAAAAGACCATCAATGATTAAATGAGAATCAAAAAGAGGAATTAAGCAACGGCCAGTTTTTGTTTTAGCTTTAAAACAAAGAACATTAAACAGAGAAGTCTGGTTGAACAAGTGCTACACCCGTTGTAATATATTTGTAGAGGTTTCACACTACTAAAAAAAGTTTTCAAATTATTGTTTTATTTCCTAAAATGTGTAATTAAAAAAGTTACATGAATAAAGTACTAATCTCACCACCAATGGTTCTTAGTGTTATTTGTTTCTTTCCCAGACTTTCCCTTTTTGATGTGCTGACATGTTTTTCCCATGCAGAGATGCACATTATGGTCATATATCCTGTGCGTTAACTATTAACTCACTTACTGTGCTGCAGTCCTCTTTGTTAACACACCATAATCTAGAGACACAAATTATATAGTTTATTGCTTAAGATGATAACATGAAACATCTTTGTCATATATTCTTTCTAGTGGTTGACATTGATCCATTATATCCACATCTGTACACGGTGGAGTTAGAAGAAAAGGAATGCAAGGAATGTGCACTGTCTTTTAATCCCAAAGAAGTAAGTTTCAATAAAATTACAGAAAATTAAACGTACATACCGTATAGCGGTGCAAAAATGTGTAAATTCTTAAATATTTGTCAATTTTTAATCATTACCATGCCTCCTATTTAGAGGGTTGTTGATAAATAAGTGCCTACACTGCTCATCTTCTTTCAAAATACGGGTGTTTGATGTATCGCACAAAACATGATAAACTCAAAATTCCAACAAATTTAATTACCTACTGTAATTTCACAGGCTGAGACTGAAGTGCATCTATCAAACTGGCTTTTAATGTATTTAATTGTGATATCTGCACATTATTATGAAGAACGTATGTGTTAATTAGATTAAATTCATTACTTCTGGATTTCCCAGGATATGCATAAAATTAAACATTTTCATCCCATTGATCATGTGTTAGACAAATGTTTAATGTGAGCTAAATTAAGATTATGCTATCTATTTTTTTTATATAGATTATCTAACAAAGCACATTTTTTTGTTCACTGCCAGAGGATCCTGAAACACATTGCTCTGCAATTATGTTTCAGGCCATGCCAATGATTATTGATGCTCACTGCAAGATAAAAAGCCCAGACTTCTGTCCTGGATCAACAATGATATAGGCCTGTGAATAGAGATGGGTGAAATATTGGCAGAAATTTGAATGAAAGACAGACAGAACCCCTGTAGATAGCACTCTTTTCCGGTGTGAGATGGTGATTGACTTAAAATACCTTTATTAATAAACAACTTCGTTAAAATAATGGGGTTTAAAACAATTATTAAATAATACCAAGTGTTGCTAGCTCTTGGAATTAGTTGTTCCAGAGGAGTATACAAATATTGGTTAATGTCCAGTGTTAGGATATTCACTGGCCCTAGTGTTCCTCATATAGAGTGAAGGAACTAGAGATGATTGGTGATTGGAACGGTAGTTTGGACCACATATGTAGTGCCACAGTAATTGAATACTAATAGATGCACTAATTCAATAAACCTATACTATGCTGCTATGTGCTGCAGCCAATAGTACATTAATGATTTGTGAAGAGCAAATCGAGGTTAATGTGCATCTAATGGTGTCCACTTTCACCAGCATTGGAGATGGTGGTGCGTGAGTGCAAGTAGTTATACTATAAAAACGTGTGAACCCCGGATCTGTAGTAGCAGATCTAGAGTTAACATTAGTATTCAAGATACATTACTGGTGTATGTTGTAGCACTGCTGAAACTCCTGTATGTTCTAATACTGAGTTGTCAGCTAAGTGCTGCTCCTTGTAGGGTTAATAGACCGGTCATCTGTGAAAGGGTGCCGTTTTGCTCGCTAAATTGTATCCTTTAAGCTATATGCTGTGGTAGGATATCTGCATTCAGAAGTTCTGATTACAATAGCCTTGACAAAGCACTCGCGAAACGCGCGCGTCGGCACCACGTGCACGCGCGGAGCCCTTGTTCACAGACACTGACTCAGTGTAACTTAGGATAGTCAGCGTGGCTCTGCTCCTGCACATTTATGGGCTGATTATAGACCTGACGGTCTTAAGAGCCAAGTTATAGGAACGGCACATTGTTTATCTGGCAGTCTATCATTTTAACATAAGGGATGCCTGAATGCAAATATCCTACCACAGCATATAGCTTAAAGGATACAATTTAGCGAGCAAAACGGCACCCTATCCAGCAATTAACCTCTGGAGTGCCAGACTATTACCACATTTGGAGGAGTACTGCACCAATTAGGGAAAGGTCTTTCACAGATGACCGGTCTATTAACCCTACAAGGAGCAGCACTTAGCTGATAACTCAGTATTAGAACATACAGGAGTTTCAGCAGTGCTACAACACTTACCAGTAATGTATCTTTGAATACTAATGTTAACTCTAGATCTGCTACTACAGATCCGGGGTTCACACATTTTTATAGTATAACTACTTGCACTCACGCACCACCATCTCCAATGCTGGTGAAAGTGGACACCATTACATGCACATTAACCTAGATTTGCTCTTCACAAATCATTAATGTACTATTGGCTGCAGCACATAGCAACATAGTATAGGTTTATTGAATTATAGCATCTATTAGTATTCAATTACTGTGGCACTACATATGTGGTCCAAACTACCGTTCCAATCACCAATCATCTCTAGTTCATTCACTCTATATGAGGAACACTAGGGCCAGTGAATATCCTAACACTGGACATTAACCAATATTTGTATACTCCTCTGGAACAACTAATTCCAAGAGCTAGCAACACTTGGTATTATTTAATAATTGTTTTAAACCCCATTATTTTAATGAAGTTGTTTATTAATAAAGGTATTTTAAGTCAATCACCATCTCACACCGGAAAAGAGTGCTATCTACAGGGGTTCTGTCTGTCTTTCAGTATATTACTTTACCTGCCCCTTGCAGCACCACTTCCTCTGTTCATTTATAAGCTGCAGCGGGGGTAAATCATAAGTATACAGAAATGTGAATGCACAGAGGATTTGCAAGTACCTTTCATCCGTGGATTTTCATAGATCAATCTCAAAAAGGCAAATTCGTTTGGATTTTTTAATATCACTGAAAATCCGCAAACGGATTTGGAAAAATGTGATTCCAGACCCTGAAATTACATCACCAGTAGCGAATACAGCGATAATTTGCCGCTGTAGAGCTGAAAAGTATGCGACAGGGAAGCTCTACTGTAGCTGGCTTAGCTCACTGCTCAAACAGCTGCCCTGAATACCAGAGGTTGTGGGGTCTGATCCTTTTGGGCCTCACAAAATGTCTTAGAACCTAACTTGTCATGATATATCTTGTGGAAATCCTTTAAGGATGCTTGGGGTATGAGTAATTTAAATATACTTTGCATATACCATTAGCATACCTTCCAGGCTCCTTTTTGAGCATAGATGCCCCTCTATATGTTGTTGAGGGGATACATATAGTACTTGAGACTACAATAACATATATCTCCCCCTAACCCTCTCCAGAATGTATCTAATGCATTGCCTAAACTGGTTTACATATAATGCAAATTATTTTGAAGGCAAGATTGGGTCCTGAGGCACTGATTTCTGATAATAATATTAGACTCTTCTAATCTAGATTTCATAGTGATACCAGAGTTATTGGGATTGAGTGCATCATATATTTACTGTATATAATGTAGGGGAAGGCACACCAAACTTGTATACAAAAATACAAAATCTTTATTCTAAAATATCAACATTTCAGTGTAGTAATTAAGTCTCCACTAACATCTCCATTCTATAAGTGCACCAAATACTGAAAAACCCACCAAAACCCTAGTTTTTTCCCCCGGGTGTCACCGTGACATTATCACCCTAACCTCCAATGGAGAGAACTCCCATTGACCAGTGCGGATTAAAAGATAGTGGATACAGCACAAACGGTACCCTGTATACCATCAGCTCTATGGTGCATGTGATACCTAGTACTGTATGTCACAGGAGACCAGGCAATTTACACCTTTATACCAGGATCATGCATTGAGCAAAACAAGTTAATGAAATAAATTGTAATTTATTCGCACAAATTCGCTCACACACAATGGAACACAAAATACAGACAAAAAGATACACTTACTAAGGGTCTGGGGTCGAAATCTAGACTTTCCTAAATTGCAAATTTATTCACAAGAAAAGGCATACACATAATGATACACAAACTACAGCAAAAAGACACACTTACTTGGGAATTGGGGTAACAACCTAGACTCTCCTAGTTGCATGGAATCCTAACCCCGATAACAGTTGCAAAAACAGGACAGAAAATATTCCAGGCAGGTTTCGCTGAAGCAGCCCTTTTCTTGCTGGAGACTTGAAACTGGAAACTTAGAATTTGAGAATCTTAGAGGACTGGAGAACTAACCATCTGAGGGGCGCCAGGGGTTATAATACCTCTCAGTTTCATTCAAACAATACTATAGCCCAATCCAAAGCGTGAGAAATTTCTCTGCAGCCAATCAGAGACAAGCTGGTAGAAAAAACAGGATTAGCTGGAAATCTGAATGAACATAGGGGCATGTGCAATTTGGCACCTCTGTCCCTGGTTTCCTCAATGCCACCTGCAGTGACGGGCTCCTGTCAGTCTGGTGGGGCAAATGGAAATGCAAAGAGCATCCATTGATCTCAGGACGTGGATTCTTGAGTCCTTCCCTCCTGTCCAAATGGCCTTGACACCTTGGACCTCCTCTGGGGCTTTAATCTCCAGATGTCCTGCCAGACCTACTGGCACCAATTGGTAGCCCCATTGGCCTGTCAGAGCATTGGTTTTGAAAGTCCCAGCTCACAAGTGTATATGTCTTTAAACACACAATTTAATAAAATATACACTTTAAAAATATCCTAAGTTTTGCTGGTATGGGGAATAGAGAAAAAAAACTGGATTTTATTTATTACTAGACATTTTTCCCACACACTAGAAAATAGACTTAGGACTGGACTTTACAAGCCCCCTCACAACCTTATAGATGGTTGGAGTACCCCAGAACCTCTAAGCAGGTTCTGGGTTACCAGTACAGTAACTGGGTATCCCCCCTAACCTGGGGACCCCTTATAGTTACAGGGATACTTTACAACCCTTTGCACCATTTACCTGTCTGGGCTGTGCTGAAGCAGGGACCCCTAGTGGTGAGTCACGCAAGCATTTTCAAGGGGAGATATTACCGAGACACTGTGTCTACATGCATCCAGGAATCCGACCTGATTCCTGGGTACATTTCTAGGGAAACCAGCAACTCTGGCCCCTGACTAGATAGACACAATCTGACAACACTTTCTCTGCAAAACCCTCCCTGAAACTCATACAACAGCAATCCCTGCTTGTTGGCATCCTTGGAAAGGTAAAAACACAAAAATTCTTTATTGTTGCATAATTACAGGTAATGATTTTACAACAGTTGGGTCCAAGAGCTGACACTCCTGAACCCTAAAACAAGGGTCAGAGGTAACCAAACGGGCTTAACCTTTATTAGTGAGTCTGGTTACCTCTTCACCGTCACACTGTAGCTATCAAAGTGCACCATAATAACAGTCACTGAACCAGCCCACCCCATGGAGTATTGAAGAACCGCTGCTAGCCTATAAGACTATAAGTGATAGAAGCTTCATAACAATGTAGCAAAACCATAACACTCTTCATGGGGGCAGATCAAAGACAGCTCTTAAGGGTCATTTATTAGTCCCATTGTTTAATTTTATATCAGGATAGTATAATACTAATGATGGCTAAAGTAATAGGCTGTCCCAGAAATAGCTAAATATAGCTTGTAAATTGCTCACTTATAACGGCAAAAGATCATATAGTTGACTAGTTAGGTACTAAAAACATGATATACAGTACATCTTAATTACACCTAGTATCACATAGCCAAACTGATTATTAGTTTATATATATAAAAGTGGCACTGTGTGCTCATTTGCATGTCATTTCCCAGAATCCCTTGCTGCAGTGGAAGTGCTGTGTGCTGGGTGATAATGGTGAAAGGCGGGGTTGCAGACCTGCCTAAGACATGCAGATGAGCACACAGTTGTATTTACATTTGCATATTTGCTTTGCTGTGGAGGGTTTTTGTCACTTTTTTTTACCCACCATAACCTTAATAGTAGTGGTGATTACCTAGTCTAGTCTCAAACCTGCTTTGCCATTAAGACCAACCTCACACTGATGATACCCATCAAGATTGAAACATGTCTGTGAGTGGGTTTAATGGCTTTGCATCTCATCCCAGCCTCTGTCTAAAAGCTGTGTTTAAAACAGCATGCATTGGCTTGAGGATTGGCTTGTGTAATACGAGCTTGAGACAAAAGGTGGCACTGAGTGCTCATTTGCATGTCATTTCCCAGAATCCCTTGCTGCAGTGGAAGCGCTCTATGCTGGGTGACAATGGGGAAAGACCGGGTTGCAGACCTGTCTAAGACATGCAAATGAACATACAGTAATATTTACAGTTGCTTTATGCTTTACTGTGGAGGGTTTTTGTCACTTTTTTTACCCACCATAACCTTAATAGTAGTGGTGATTACCTAGTCTAGTCTCAAACCTGCTTTGCCATTAAGACCAACCTCACACTGATGATACCCATCAAGGTTGAAACATGTCTGTGAGTGGGTTTAATGGCTTTGCATCTCATCCCAGCCTCTGTCTAAATATATATACATGTAGAGGTATCAGTACCGTGTTAGCCGAGCTTCAATAATCAAAAAATAAATAGATGATACCGTTCTGTGGCTAACGAAATGCTTTTATTTGTGCGAGCTTTCGAGATACACTGATCTCTTCTTCCGGCGATGTTACAATGAATGAAGCAAGCAAAAGCTATACTATAAACAGTGTCTATTGGAATGTTATCTGTGCTGGTCCTTCCCCCGGTGTGGATGTGTTTTATGGCTGGAGGTGTCAAAAGGTTCCTGAAAGCAAGTGATGAAAGAGTGTGTATGTGTATCAGTGTGAATTAACATGAATGGAGAGCCCACAGTATATGCAGTGCTTTACAAAAGGTGTGTGTGGAGTGGGAGCGGATATAAATGGTGTGGGTGGGTGTGGAAATGTGAGAGTTAGTAGCATAACTAAAAGTGTGTGTGGATACTATGTGGTCCCTATTGGTGTATAGGGATGGAAAAACAAGGATTATAAGTATGTGTGAGAGACAGCTGTGTATGCATACATATAGCACAGTGTGTACAGACATGGCCTATAGCGCTCATGGGAAGAGAGTTCACTTGTGTCAGTAATGACTCATAAAATTTCGATCTCTGTTTAGGCCACTGCTAAGTGTCCCGAACAGTTGCATAAATTTGTATTCATGCAACCGTCTCTCTTTCGGTGTTTTAAGATTACCTTTGAGTATGGCAACCCTCAGATCGTTCATTTTATGGCCAGGGTCAGAAAAATGTTCGCCAACAGGACTGTCTCTTGTTCCGCGTGTGATGCTGTGGCGGTGCAGGTTCATTCTCTTGTTTAGCCCCTGCCCTGTCTCACCTATGTAGTAGCAGCCCCCCGGGCATTTCATGCACATGATGAGGTACACGACATTGCTGGAGGAACAGGTGAACCTTCCTCTGATTTTGTATTCCCGATTCACACATACTTATACTCCTTGTTTTTCCATCCCTATAAACCAATAGGGACCACATAGTATCCACACACACTTTTAGTTATGCTACTAACTCTCACATTTCCACACCCACCCACACCATTTATATCCGCTCCCACTCCACACACACCTTTTGTAAAGCACTGCATATACTGTGGGCTCTCCATTCATGTTAATTCAGACTGATACACATACACACTCTTTCATCACTTGCTTTCAGGAACCTTTTGACACCTCCAGCCATAAAACACATCCACACCGGGAGAAGGACCAGCACAGATAACATTCCAATAGACACTGTTTATAGTATAGCTTTTGCTTGCTTCATTCATTGTAACATCGCCGGAAGAAGAGATCAGTGTATCTCAAAAGCTCGCACAAATAAAAGCATTTCGTTAGCCACAGAACGGTATCATCTATTTATTTTTTGATTATATATATATATATATATATATATATATATATATATATATACAAATACAACTGTATGCTCATCTGCATGTTTTAGGCAGGTCTGCAACCCCACCTTTCACCATTATCACCCAGCATACAGCACTTCCATTGCAGCAAGGGATTCTGGGAAATGACATGCAAATGAGCACTCAGTGCCACTTTTTGCTTCAAAAACCATTTTTAACATGGTTCCCTATAGGCTTAAGCTTGCTGCATGGTCACAGCTTTGAGCACAGCCAGGGTTAAGGTGCATACCCAGAAAACCACCCACAGACAGCTGTTTCGACCTTAATGGGACTCATCAGTGTGGGGCTGGTTAACTGGGTATGTAAAGAAGCTATAGGATAGGCTATACCATAATACTGAGTTAAGTTATGGTGAGTAAAAAAATTGACAAAAACCCTCCACAGGAAAGCAAATATGCAAATACAACTGTATGCTCATCTGCATGTCTTAGGCAGGTCTGCAACCCCACCTTTCACCATTATCACCCAGCATACAGCACTTCCACTGCAGCAAGGGATTCTGGGAAATGACATGCAAATGAGCACTCAGTGCCACTTTTTGCTTCAAAAACCATTTTTAACATTTTCCCCTATATATATATATATATATATATATATATATATATATAAAATAAAATGGTGGAGGATTTAAAGTATTTTTATCAATTTAGTACCTCAGAGGTTAACATTGGTCAGAAGTTGTATTAAAACTACAATAATTGTTTTTATGACAGGTCAAGACCCTTCCTGTGTAAGTGCTGATCTGAAAAGAGGGTTTTATTGGTGGTCTATCACACATGGCCCACTAACAATGAAATATGTACAGTTTAGAAGGCTGTGGACAATAGCCAGATCCTGGGTTGTCAGCCTCAATAAAGCTTTACAGTCTTGAAATATCACCTTTGCATCACAGAAAGACATGTCAAACAGGTCACCACAACCTCTATATTAACAAGCAAGTGGTTAACCGAGGAAGAAGTGCATAGGTCGCTTGATAAAAGTAAAGTAAATAAGGCACCTGGCCCCGATGTCATACATCCTAGAGTTCTTAAGGAGCTAAGTTCAGTAATAGCCAAACCATTACATTTAATATTCAAGGACTCCATTTCCACAGGCTCCGTACCACAAGATTGGGGTAAAGCAGACGTGATGCCTATATTTAAAAAGGAAGCTAGATCACAACCGGGTAATTACAGACCTGTAAAACTAAAATCAATAGTGGGGAAGCTACTTGAAGGTTTAGTACGGGATAACATTCAGGAATACCTAATAGATAACAAAATTATTAGTCATAGTCAGCATGTATTTATGAATGTTAAGTCGTGCCAAACTAACCTTATTAGTTTCTTTGAGAAGCTAAGTAGGAATTTTGATCTTGGTAATGCACCAATTGCTACCACTTGCACCAATCCGTGGGTAGTCATTGACTCCTTAGGTGCAGGGAAACAGCTTGTATCAACACATTCTAACACGCAGCTTGCTATCACACAAGTGATTTGCTATACTCACTAATTGAACAATCTGACCAATTATGTGTTGACAGGGTTGCGCAACATCAGTATCTATCAACAGCACCCTCACCTCTACTCTATGCCTATTTAACACCACCTTATACAGTTAGTCTGCATATCAGACCCCTTTTAGATTACTGATTTAATATAGCTCAATTATCTATTTTACTATTAGTGATCCAGGGTGTTACATTGCACTCAACATAGGATCATCAGTGTGTGTCTATTGTATGTCAATTTTAATCACCATTATTTTAGTATTTATGAACATTAAAGATATAACTTTGTAACTAATCATTCAGTTTAGGGAGTCAGAGTGCTACATGTTGGGTTTCTTTTCTCCTTTAGTATACCATAATTAACCTACCCATCAGCACCCCTCCCCCATTCCGAATTTTCAATTTCATTAAGCTGAATCGGGGTACGCCTATCGCTATCTAAGAATCCAGGAAATTAAGTTATGAGTATGTTTCTATATTCAGACATACTTTTAAACCTTGCAAAAGAAGATTTTTTTCTTTTAATTCATACAACTGTAAACCCCTGTGTCTGATTGATTGACATAGGTGTGCTTATGTGGTTGTAAATGAAGGGGAGTTAGAATATATGGCCCTAATTTTTAATTATGATTTAGAATTCAACAAGGTATTTTTTTTATCAGACATGTGAGTTCTCATCTTTCCAATGCCAGTGACCTCTCTAGGAAAAAGCTATGACATATGGTGACATACTGTACAGGTGTTTTTGTTTTATCCTTTTATTTTAAGAAACTGGTCTACATTTATTGTAACTGTATGTTCTTGTAAGAATCTTTGTCTGTACTGTAATCTAAGCAGGGTCTTTTTGTATATTGAAGCCAAACTTTAATAGGTGATGCTTTGGGCTGGCATTGAACTGGTTGCATGCTTGGTAGAGAGTAAAGTACATTTTCCCCAACATCTAAACCCTATGGTCTCAGATGAAAAGGACCCAAAGGAAGGTAGCAGCTCGCCCTAACAGACGAAGATATCCGGGTGTCCTGACCAGACAAGGGCTGATTGAGCAGAAGAAATTGGTGCAGGGCGTGGAGGTAATTATGGAGGATGATGAGGGATTGGAGGCCACTGAGGACACTGGGGACGTTTGAGCCAAGCCCAAGACCGATACAGTGAAAGCAGTTAAGACTGGGGCGGAAGGAAAGGAGGACCTTCTGAAGTGGCTGGTGGTCCAACAGGCAGAACAAGAGCAGCAGCGACAGGAGATGGAAGAGAAACAGGAGCGGCAATGGGCTGATATGCAGCGGCAACAGACGCAGCAGACACAGCAGATGACGGACTTGATGAAGCTCCTTCATGCAGGAACCAAAACACCGGCACCTGAGCCAATCATCCTCAAAAAGATCCGCTTAACTAAACTGAGCCCTGAGGATGACATTGAAGCTTTTCTCGTCATGTTTGAGAGGGTGGCCAGAGCCAGTCATTGGCCAAGATCACAATGGGTAATGAGGCTAGTGCCCACACTGACTGGGAAGGCTCAGATGGCCTACAGTGCTCTAAGTCCAGGGGATGCTGAAGACTACGAGATGGTGAAAGAGGCCATTTACAGGCGATATAACATCAACCCGGAGACGTTCAGGCAAAGATTCCGCAACCTCCACTATAATCATTCAGAAGGACCGCGGGAGACTTATGCCAAATTGATGGATCTTATGAATAAGTGGATTAAGCCGACCGAGAAGGCAAAAGAGGACATTTTGGAGCTATTTGTCCTTGAGCAGTTCCTGGAGATTCTGCCACAAGGTGCACGACTGTGGGTGCAGGAACATCGACCCAAAACTGGGGATAAAGCTATAGACCTGGCTGAGGACTATTTGGCAGCTCATCAGGAACGTGAGAGAAGACCAGTGGTAAGATCTCCTCCCTCCTCATCACATGCACCAGTACGGGAATCTTCATTTAGACAGGGGGCAGGTCGGAGCTCGCTTATACAGGATACACGGGTATGCCATCTCTGTAAGAAACCAGGACACATAGCCAGATATTGCCGACAAGGGAAGAATTGGCCAAGTACTATGATCACCAATGTTGGTGGATTCACTAAGGAAGTGACCATTGGAGGGAAAATGGTGAAGGCCCTCATAGACACTGGAAGTGAAACTACTTTGGTAAAGAAAGGACACTTTTCCAAAGGGATACCAGTGGGCTCTCTGGACATACAATGTGTCCATGGACATTATAAGCGTTGTCCAATCTTTCCGCTGCCTATCACCATGGGTACAGTTACACATGTAGTACAGGCAGGGGTAGTAGAAAATATGCCCTACATGTTGATTCTGGGGCGGGACTTTCCAGGTCTGTTAGGACTATTGATACACTGTTCAGCAGTTACCACAAGGGCCCAAGCGAAGAAGCAGGCTGAAAAGGAGAAGGACATGTCTTTGAAAACTTCTTTGGGGGGGCTTTTTCCTTTTCACCCAGAGATCTTTGGTGAAGAAGGGAGAGGCAGGAAATCCGATAGGCAAAAAAGAAAGGACAAAGCACTCGGTCCTAGAGAATTAGGGGTGCAGGACTTGGACGAGGTCAATAATGTTTGGGGCAAGGATATTGTAGAGGCGCAACAGCAGGACAACTCACTAAACCTTTTTTTTCAGCAGGTGGTAACTGAAGAGATGAGCGAGTTTGGGCCTATACCATCATATGCATTACGGCAGGGTGTATTAACCAGGGTCTGCAAGGATCCTCACTCTTCTTTGCAGGTGAAGCAGGTCATGGTGCCAAAAGTATTTCAGAAGGAGATTCTTCGGTTGGCACATGATGTTCCCATGGGGGGTCATATGGGCAAAGACAAGACCTTATATAGAATATTAATGCATTTCTTTTGGCCTAAAGTACATAAGGATGTGGGAGAATATTGTGCCTCTTGCCCTATATGCCAACAGGTGGCCCCAGTAAACCTCCTGGATCGGGGGAAATTGATCCCTATACCGGTAGTTGGGGAAGCTTTTGACCGGGTGGCCATGGATGTGGTGGGTCCTTTACAAAAAAGTTCTAAAGGTAATCAGTATATACAGGCATACCCCGCATTAGCGTACGCAATGGGACCGGAGCATGTATGTAAAGTGAAAATGTACTTGATGTGAAGCACTCCCCTTTTCCCCACTTATAGATGAATGTACTGTACTGCAATCGTCATATACGTGCATAACTGATGTAAATAACGCACTTGTAACAGGCTCTATAGTCTCCCCGCTTGCGCACAGCTTCGGTACAGGTAGGGAGCCGGTATTGCTGTTCAGGACGTGCTGACAGGCGCATGCGTGAGCTGCCGTTTGCCTATTGGGCGATATGTACTTACTCGCGAGTGTACTTAAAGTGAGTATCCTTAAAGCGGGGTATGCCTGTACTGGTGCTATGTGATTACGCCACCAGGTATCCAGAAGCAATTCCCTTGCCCAGTGTTACTGCTAAGAATGTAGCGAATGCTCTTATTCAAGTATTTGCAAGGGTAGGAATCCCCCGTGAAATTCTCACGGATCAGGGATCACATTTCATGTCAAATTTAATGAAAGAGGTGTATCAATTGTTGGGAATCCATACCCTACGTACATCCCCATATCATCCCCAAACAGATGGTTTAGTAGAGAGGCTAAACGGGACACTAAAAAGGATGATTAGAAAGGTGGTAGGTGAGCAGTCTAACAAATGGGACCAGTGGTTGCCTTATTTATTGTTCTCATACAGGGAAGTACCACAAGCCTCAACAGGATTTTCCCCGTTTGAGCTACTTTATAGAAGGCAAGCCCGGGGTCTGCTAGCATTAATCAAAGATTCCTGGGTGCAGCAGGATCCTTTGAGGGATAATGTAGTAGGATATATTACCCAGACGAGGGAAAGGATTATCCGGATGCAGGATCTGGCTAATGAAAATTTGAGGGAGGCTCAACAACACCAGAAAGTGTGGTATGACAAAAAGTCCAGAGATAGGGTATTCCTTCCTGGGGATAAAGTGCTCCTCTTGTTGCCCGATAGAGAGAATAAACTGGTAGCTAGATGGCAAGGTCCATATACCATTGTGGAAAGAAAGGGGGCTGTGAACTACCAAGTAAGCATACCAGGAAGAAGGGACCAGTCTATATACCATGTTAATTTGTTAAAAGGTTGGAAAGAGAGAGAAAAATTGTCTTTGATGGTCCTGAGAGGGTGTGAACCTGATATGGCAGGTGAGGCATATCAGAGATTGCAGTTGGAAAGTAAGGAAGACGCCGTAACGTCTGGGGAGGAACTTTCAACAAAGCAAAGGGATATGTTAGAGAAACTAGTTACTCGGTATGCACATGTATTTACGAAAAGGCCAGGACGCACTACACAAGCAGTTCATAGGATAGAGACTGGGGATGCAAGACCTATCCATACCCATACCCTATCGTATCCCTGAGAGGCAGAAAAAGATAGTGGAAGAAGAAGTGCATCAAATGTTGGAAATGGGGATTATTGAGGTTTCCACCTCCGAATGGTGTTCCCCAATAGTGTTGGTACCTAAAAAGGATGGAACAGTACGATTCTGTGTAGATTTTCGAAAGTTAAATGAGGTGGCCCGTTTTGATGCCTATCCTATGCCCCGCATTGATGAGCTTTTGGATCTAGTGGGTAAGGCACATTATATCAGCACCTTGGACCTTACAAAAGGCTATTGGTAGATTCCGGTGGAAGAGTCAGATAGGCCCAAGACAGCATTTGCCACCAACCAGGGGCTCTATCAATTTGTAACCATGCCCTTCGGTTTGCATGGGGCCCCAGCGACCTTTCAAAGAATGATGAATAGGTTGTTAGTAGGGAGGGAACAGTTTGTGGCAGCGTATCTAGATGACGTAGTGATCTATAGCCCAGACTGGGACAGTCACTTAAACCATCTAGAGGAGGTGGTTGAGTTGATTGCCCAGGCTGGGTTAACCATAAACCCAAAGAAATGTGCCCTGGGTTTCACACAAACTAGATATTTGGGATACATGTTAGGAAATGGAGAGGTGCGCCCGGAAAAGAGCAAGGTGAATGCTATTCGGGAAGCAAGGATAACTAGAACCAAAAAGGAGGTAAGATCCTTTCTTGGATTGGTAGGATATTACCAAAGGTTTATCCCTAACTTTTCATCCATAGCAGCCTCGCTGACCGATTTAACCAAGAATAAGGAACAAAATTTGGTGACCTGGACTCCAGAGTGTAATGCTGCATTTAACCAGTTGAAGGATATTTTATGCAGTGAACCAGTGTTGAAAAGTCCAGACTTCAAGTTACCATTTATTGTACACTGTGATGCTTCAGAAGTGGGGCTAGGGGCAGTACTTAGTCAGGAAGTTGAAGGTGTGGAACACCCTGTTTTGTATATAAGCCATAAACTATATCCAAGAGAAACCAGATATGCCACGGTTGAGAAGGAATGTCTGGCAATTAAGTGGGCATTGGAAGTGTTGAGGTGTTACCTGTTGGGGCAGCAATTTTCACTAGTCACCGATCATCATGCACTGACGTGGCTAAACAATATGCAATGTAAAAATGCCCGGGTTACCCGATGGTATCTAGCCCTGCAACCATTTAAATTTACGGTATCATACCGACCGGGAAGTCAGCATCATAATGCAGATCATTTATCCCGATATGGGGCTGAAATAACTAGGAAAGAAGGTGCTGAGAAATAGCAAGATTGATGTTCAGGAACTTTTAGTGTATTTAGATTTGACAACAGTAAATGTGGTTTTGTCTCATATAGGGCCTGGACATGGAACCTCTAGAGTGGGAGGGCGGAGGTTCCCTATTTCTCAGTATAGGAGAGTAAAATTGCAGCACCCCTGTCTCTTACAAAAGTATATTGGAGAAAAATCCTGACTGTTTTCCTCTTAAAGTGGCGGATATGTGACAGGGCTGCTTGCACTTTTGTTGAAGTTAAAATGCATGTTTGCTTTCTGGCATCAAGTGCACCACTTTATCTTTCTTTCTGTTTCTGTCTTTTTTTTCCTGGGCCCAGCAATCTTTTGTTTTGTTTCCTTTACCTGAAACTTTACTAACCTTTAATGTGGTGTCCTGAGGTCAGTCAGTACAATACAGGTCTGGTTGGTGTTAAAGAGAGTACAGGGAAAACGGCGGTGCATCTGCTGCTGCTGCTGCTGCTGAAGATTGGAAACCACAAACGGCAAACCACAAAATATCCTAGGTGCAAAAATTTATTTTAGGGCATAGTAACAGCCAAAAAGAACACTCTGACGCGTTTCCCGTGGTATCCCACGCTTTATCAAATCTTATATCCAGACGCGAAATCCAGACGCGTTCTGTGGCTAACGAAATGCTTTTATTCCACAGAACGGTATCGTCTATTTATTTTTTGATTATTTGTGAAAGGTTGAGTCCCTTTCTTTTTAAAGAAGCTGCAGCATCAGACCCTGGGAAGAATGAAAGAGGCTTTTGCTGTTCTCTGAACCTTCTTTTTATTAGGTATTCCCCATTCAGGTATACAAAACAGATAACAAAGAACAGATAATAACAAAACAGTAATTCCTTGGCGCACTGTCAGATATTAAACCTGGCAAAATGAATGCAGTCCCATGGCTTTGATGATGGTGAAATATTATGTCCACAGTCCACAGTGCTCGATTCCTTTGGATTAAAAACTGATCGGGGAATACAAAGACAGAACAACCATTGCGCAGTACCCTATGGTCAGTTCAGCTCTCCCCCACCGTTGCCAGCTTTCCCTGGGCCCTTCTGATCCTGACCCATATGTAAGAAAATCCCCCAATTACATGTCTGTGTGATATGTGGTGCACCTGCTGGTTTACAGGACTCCTGAGTCTCCCGCTGGGTGTTAGTGGGGATATCACCATGATAGGCATCTGAGGTAGTGTGCTCTGAGTCCTACTCACATTTGGTACAGCGCCTCCACCCCATCAGGATCCCTACAGTGGCAGGGAGGAGTATCTGAAGGGGAACTCCTTGGTGCATCTTCCTGCAGAATAACTCCAGACTCACACAGGAAGGATCTCTTTAACCAGGGCATCTTTAATTGCATCTTTTCAGGCAGACTGCCCATCATAGCGGTTGTACTTAGCCGCACATTCTGTGAAGGTACTTAATTAATTGAGTTGCTTTTCCACCTCTCCCCTAAGGGAGATCACCATTTGTGCCAGGTCCCTGGACACAATGTGAGAGCTGAACCTCACACTTCTTAGAACTAGATCAGAACTCAGACATAACTCAACAAGAAGACTTCACTTAGACTGACTCTTAAACTCTCACTAACTTTAGGTAGTACTGTGTATTATATAGACTCCAGAAAAGACACACCTCTTGTGTCACTAACAGTGGACACAAAACATGCTGTCACTTCCTTTGTTACATATGACACATCACCAGGGTTTGAGGGCAAACCTCCATGATAGTGACTGGCAACCCTGCCTTCTTACCAGGATTACTGCCAGCATGGGGAGAGATCTGTATACCAATTTTACACATGGCTATATTCTCCCCCTGATGGAACCCAACGACCCGGCTGGGATCTAAATTTGTGGAACCTTCCTTCTGGTAGCACTGCAACACATAAACAAGATACATAGCATATGAATACATTATTACCAACACAAATTTATCTCTGCATACATAATTACATCAACCAATTGGTTTACAGCAACACATAGAACCACTCCATGGGAGAATTAATCTAGTAATAATGCTTAGGGTCTGGTTTCTGCACCTCCCTCCCATTGGCATCCTTCACTGTAATGCTGTAAGATCTGGGCAGCCCATTCTCTGGCCTATACTCCATCTTATGCATAAAGATGTTGCGCCCAACACTCCAGACCCTCATAAGGTAACTGATTCTCTCCTCGGTCTTGTATGGTGCGTGACCAGCTGATTTAGACATAATGTAATCCTCAACAGTCTCCCTCAGCCATGCATCCCTGTTATCCTCTATCTCCTGCATGAGAGGTTCAGGTACATACGGATATTCCAGACCAAGAGACCTTTTGTATCTAGCTACTATTGCTCTCTCAGCCCTGCTGATGCGAATAAGCTTTTTATTACCTGCCCTGCCTGGCAGCACCCATGACAATGATTCTTCAGAATCAACCAAGTCATACAGTATGGACGACCCTCGGGGAGTAACTAGGCTCTTTTGAATATCGTACCATCTTTTCCTCAATTCTTCTAGGCGCTCCTCATCTGAGGACTCACCCTCATCCCACCAGTGGTCAACTATGTCACTCCTTATTAGTATGAATCGCGTACGATCCAACCAGGCCTCATTCCCCTCAAACATAGGAGCCCACCATCTGGTTTCTTTCTCTACAGTCTGCTCTTGTACTGAAACTGTCATCTCTCCTTCCTCCGGTTCTCCCCCAAAAGAAACTCCTTATGTCCCTGTGGACCTAGAGTTGGACCCAAGGCGTTTAGGCCTACCTCTCACATTGAGAGAGAGAGAGAGAGAGACGAATCCGGAGCGACAGCACACAGCCCAATGACGTCAGAATCCAGGTTTTGAAAAACGAAGCTTTATTGTGTGCCACCATGTTGCCATTGCCGGATGCACGCTGTGGGATCAACCCTTAAAGAACTGCTGGACCCAGGACAGATGAGCTGACAGGGGTAAGATTGCCATTTTGCCCCTAAGCCTCAACCTACATAGAGGTCCCCACACTTTCTTTGCTTTTCCCTCCAGCCCTGCCCACTTCGGTGTGTCTATTACCCAGCATTAGCCTTAGAGCGCATGACAGTTATACATTTCTACCTCTCACATTGGCATTTACATCAACAGAATTCGTTCTCGACGATACATCAGAAGCAATAATTTCCCTCCCCGATCCCTCATCGGAGGTAAAACATTCCCCCCAGTCCAGATTTGACCCAGTCCATTCCTGTTACGCTGTGCTCACCACGGACAAGGAGGGACCCCGAAACTGAGGTGAGATGGGTAACAAACTGCACCCACAGCTACGGGGACACGCCTGGAAAGTGGAAAATAGGCGTCTGGAACCATCTGGGAGTATAAGATAAAGTAAGATATTCGCCAGACGAGAAGGGAGATTCCAGAAGATAGGTGGTACCGAGAGCCTGGGGTCCAGAACCGGGAGGTAGGTCGGAATCCGCAAACTGAGGTGAAGGGGTCGGGGAGTCCAGGAGGTCAGGATACAAACCAAGGGTAGAAGACCAGAGCGGATCTACAGCCAGGCCGGTTCGGTACGCAAGGGATCACTAAGGAGACAAAGAGACAGGAACTGAGGCAGGCACGACCGTGGTTAACACAGGTCATACAAAGCTATGCTCAGCTAAAGAATGAATGGCTGAGCAAGGTATAAGTAGGAGGAAGGACCAATAGGGAGAGGGGGAGTAACGAGGGAGCGGCCCCAGGGAAGATAGGGATTGGTAGGGAGACTTACCACAGCTGTGCTAGATGTGCAGCTTGTGAGCGGTGCACGCGCATCAGGCGTGTGCGCCGCGCGGGAGAGGCGTGCGCGGCCTCAGCTGGGGGCGGGAGCTCCCCCTGAGGGAGGACGTAAAAGTCCTCGGCCATGTGCGCGCATGCGCGAGATCAGTAGCTGCCGCGAGAAGTGGAGGAGAAGGGAGATCCCGCCCGCGGCGGTGAGAAGGCAGAGCTGGAGCGGAGGTAAGTGAAGTCGCGGGCGGAACCCCTTTAGAGAGAGGTGTTCCCCTGGACCTTACAGTTCCTCAGAGGTATCCCGGGACTCCCCAGACAAGCCTTGGCTCGATAGGGACCCGGATGACGAGGTGACAGGGGCAGGGCATTGGGCCATGGCCGGGGGCAGGGCAAAGGGAAAAGCTTGCGGCCGATGCGGTACTACGACCCGCAGCTTGACAATACCTCGGCCGGTGCCAGCAAGTTGCGGTTCAGGCTCACCCATCTCCTAATTCCCAGGCTTCCGCAGGGCCTGGCAACTCTTGCTCTTTCCACCTCCAGACGATCTGGTACAGCACGGCGGTCACGAGGGCGGGGCCATCTTCCATCTGGTTCCGCAGTGTCCGCCGGAAGTGATGTCATCAGTCTCGCGGGACGAGGCGTCGCCATCTTGGGTTGGGTTCCCCACCGGAACCTCGTCCTCCAGAACGACATCCGCCGCTGGAAGTGAAGGTTTTTCTCGCAGCTCCGCTCAGGACTTGGCTGGGCCTTCCGTCTCCATCGTATCCACCGGAGCCTGTGGCGGGTAAGGAGGTGTCTCACCGCTGTGTCGGCTGGCGATGGGGTCCTTTCCGCCTTCCGCGCTGGGAGTCATCACGGCCGTGTGACTCATCCGCTCCGGTTGCACCAGCACAGGTGACCGCGGACTCTCCAGACTCTGCTCCTCTACCACGCGGTTCAGGCTCACCCATCTCCTAATTCCCAGGCTTCCGCAGGGCCTGGCAACTCTTGCTCTTTCCACCTCCAGACGATCTGGTACAGCACGGCGGTCACGAGGGCGGGGCCATCTTCCATCTGGTTCCGCAGTGTCCGCCGGAAGTGATGTCATCAGTCTCGCGGGACGAGGCGTCGCCATCTTGGGTTGGGTTCCCCACCGTAACCTCGTCCTCCAGAACGACATCCGCCGCCGGAAGTGAAGGTTTTTCTCGCAGCTCCGCTCAGGACTTGGCTGGGCCTTCCGTCTCCATCGTATCCACCGGAGCCTGTGGCGGGTAAGGAGGTGTCTCACCGCTGTGTCGGCTGGTGATGGGGTCCTTTCCGCCTTCCGCGCTGGGAGTCATCACGGCCGTGTGACTCATCCGCTCCGGTTGCACCAGCACAGGTGACCGCGGACTCTCCAGACTCTGCTCCTCTACCACGCAGGTAAGTGCTGGCTCTTTTTCAGCACCGCTGTAGTGGCCCGCCAGTAGGCGCATCACCACCGATGTCAGACTGGCCTGCTCCTCATCCGACGAAGCAGACTCCGACGCTGGTAGTGGTACTTCCGCAGGGGACCGACAGCGAGGTTCCGGGTTCTCGCTGCGGTTACAGGCCCCACTTTCTTTCTGCTCCGTAGCGATCATCAGCAACGATCCCCATTCTCCGGTATCAGCTTTCTCCGATTTTACCTTGGGCGAGGCTCCAGCCGTCAGCTTGGCTGTCTCTCCTCCCGCCTCTGTGACAATTCCAGGCACAAAGGGCTGCACGGCCCACAGATAGTATATACCACTTTGGGGACACCTTGCCGTGGTGCTGGCTTCTCCGCCAGGCAATCTGCACTGCATACACAGGCACCGCAATGTCTCTTTGTCCCCAGCCTTTACTACCAAGAAGCCTCCTGGCAATGAATAGGGGTGCACTGCAATGTCCATCTCATTCTTTGTCACACTGGTTACGGGAGATACTTTGCACAGTGGTCTCTCCTGTTCACCAGTTCCTCGCAACTGAGGGGCAGGAAGCGCACCTCCAGCTCCCCCCTCAGCTAACTCAGCTCTCAATTGGCAGAGATAAGGACCCCTCCCCCTGGTAGATATTAGGGGAGGGTCCCACAGATTCATTGGGTGACCCAGAACTGGCTCTGAGCCTGTCATAGTCCAGGGGGGCGCGGCCACAGCTTTCGTGCCACTTCCCCCAGCAGGGTCGGGTTCTCTTTTTGGCGCCAATCCCGGCCAACTTCTTGCAATCTGAGTATTTGCAGAAATCTCTTAATTCGGCCCACGCGGTCTCCCAGGGAAGCAGGAACCGCCATCTTGGTTTACATGCCCATTCACTTTAGCAACTGAGGTAGATACTTGTCTAGGGATCACCGTCTGGCAATCAGGTTCTCCATCCACTCCGCACATAACAACAATGTCCTCAACACTGTCCTCCAGGGTAGCACCCCGGGATCCTAGGCAGGACAAAAACGGCGTGGCCACAGCCTTGGCGCCACTCCATAACATACTTGCAAAAGTCCCTTCTGCAGCTCTCTCCTCTGTGGTATACACACCACGTGCGCTCTCTCCATCAGGCGCTGGCCGCCATCTTGTATTCTCCACACCGCGCGGAACTTCACCTCTTTTGGTCGCCATTTTTACTTTGTAATTGCTATCGCACATGGTGCTCCTCTCGTCTGGGCAGCCGCCATTTCGATGCAATAAAGAATGACAATGCACTACTCTACATGTATCTCATGTATGTCTGACTCATGTTTGCACTACCTCAGGCTAGGCTCACTCTCTCACTGTATGCTGTATCTACCTTCCTCCAGTATGTGCTCTGTGGTAAGTGTTCTGGTTACTGACTAGAGTACTCTGGCTTCTCCATGCAGTACTAGGGCGTCAACTTCTCTTGGCCACCTCTAGCGCAGGTCCTCTTTGGAATTCCTGACCCGCGTTAACCAGGCTATTCCCATGAGCATGGCATCCCACGACTAGCTGCCTCAAGGTGACTAGAACAGCTATAGCCCTGTCTCCAGATCCACTTTACTCCTCTCAGGGCCCCTAGGGTGTGCTTTGCGAGTCGTCACGACCTTCCTGACTACCCCTAGGTCCCGTCCCATCTACAGCACTGACTGGCAGCATACACTCTCCTGTTTCCTAGTGTGCCTAGCAAAAGCCTGTCCTGTTGATAGGTCTCTCAGCAGCGCCTCCAACTGTAACAGTGTTTTCCCTGGGCCCTTCTGATCCTGACCCATATGTAAGCAAATCCCCCAATTACATGTTTGTGTGATATGTGGTGCACCTGCTGGCTTACAGGACTCCTGAGTCTCCCGCTGGGTGTTGGGGGGGATATCACCATGACAGGCGTCTGAGGTAGTGTGCTATGAGTCCTACTCACATTTGGTACAGCGCCTCCCCCCCATCAGGATCCCTACGGTGGCAGGGAGGAGTATTTGAAGGGGAACTCCTTGGTGCATCTTCCTGTAGAATAACTCCAGACTCACACAGGAAGGATCTCTTTAACCAGGGCATCTTTAATTGCATCTTTTCAGGCAGACTGCCCATCATAGCGGTTGTACTTAGCCGCACATTCTGTGAAGGTACTCCATGCAGAAGGTTCCTCCTCTCTTAATTGAGTTGCTTTTCCACCTCTCCCCTAAGGGAGATCACCATCTGTGCCAGGTCCCTGGACACAGTGTGTAGCACTCTGACCAGCAGAGCTGAACCTCACACTTCTTAGAACTAGATCAGAACTCAGACATAACTCAACAAGAAGACTTCACTTAGACTGACTCTTAAACTCTCACTAACTGTAGGCAGGTCTGCGTATTATATAGACTCCAGAAAAGACACACCTCTTGTGTCACTAACAGTGGACACAAAACATGCTGTCACTTCCTTTGTTACATATGACACATCACCAGGGTTTGAGGGCAGACCTCCATGATAGTTACTGGCAACCCTGCCTTCTTACCAGGATTACTGCCAGCATGAGGAGAAGAGGGCCGCGGGGAAGAGCCCCTTCCCCTGATCTCCTCCCCCTCCTGATCTCCTCTCCCTGATCTCCTCCCGTGAGTCAGGGGGGGCCTGGCCGGGCGCCTGTTAATTACATTTTTAAAAAAAGTTTTTAAAAAATGGCGGCGATTCCCGTGGTCCCGGGATACACAAGGTATCCACACACACTTTTAGTTGTGCTACAAACTCTCACATTTCCACACCCACCCACACCATTTATATCCACTCCCACTCCACACACACCTTTTGTAAAGCACTGTATATACTGTGGGCTCTCCATTCATTTTTATTCACACTGATACACATACACACTCTTTCTTCACTTGCTTTCAGGAACCTTTTGACACTTCTAGCCATAAAACACATCCACACCAGGGGAAGGACCAGCACAGATAACATTCCAAGAGACACTGTTTTTAAGTATACCCTTGCTTCATTCATTGTAACATCGCCGGAAGAAGAGATCAGTGTATCTCGAAAGCTCGCACAAATAAAAGCATTTCGTTAGCCACAGAACGGTATCATCTATTTATTTTTTGATTATTGAAGCTCGGCTAACACGGTACTGATACCTCTACATATATATATATATATACAGTGTTCGACAAACCTATACATTTGCTCGCCCTGGGCGAGTGGATTTAACCCCCGGGCGAGTAAATATTGGCCCAAGCAGCACACGTTTGGTACTACACTACCGACACACTTTATTGAAGTGTGGTCGGTACCGCAAGCCGGGAAATCTCCCGGCTTGCTAGTGGCCGCCCCTCGGCGTGCCGCGCGTCATAGACGCGCGGTCACGCGTCATCGGGAGCGTGCGCCCCCTGCACGCGTGTCCAGGGGCTCCCCGAGGGAGCCCTGGTGTCCCGCGATCGCGGGACAGCGGCAGGGGGTTCCGGGGGACCCGGCGGACCCGGCAGCGGTAGGGAGGGCGCTCTTCCGCTGCTTCGGCGCGCGCCCGTCACACTCGGGCGCGCGCCAGGCTACTGCTGCGGCACAGAACGGGCAAATGCTCGAATAAACTGTGCCGCAGCAGTAGGTGGCGAGTAGATTTTTTTGTGTGGCGAGTAGATTTTTTGGTGATTTTTCAACCACTGTATATATATATATATATATATATATATATATATATATATATATATATATATATATATATATATATATCAATGCAACAAATGTGACCAAGGTTGCTACATTGGGGAAACCAGCCAAAAATTACAAGGAAGAATGAATATGCACAGACACTCTATACTCCATCACGAAGAAGGAAGATACTGCTCACCTGTGGGACATCACTTCTCACAACCAGATCATTCCATAAATGATTTAAAAATCAAAATCCTCAATGGAATGTTTAAAAGCACCCAAGAACGGAAAACATTTGAGCTCAGAATGATAAGACTCTTTGACACCAAAACCAAAGGACTTAATGTGGACATGGGTTTTCTCACACCCTACCAAAATTGTCTGTAATTATCCTGCTTGCCTCAACTCTTATCCACACTTTCTCTCCCCCCCCCCCCTCCCAGCATCCCTTCCCCTCCCCACCTTTCTTTGACACTGTCTCCTGGCTTCAAACACTTAACACCCTACCTTATCTACAGTAAATATCTGTTTTTTTTCCTCTCTCTCTATACACTGTTTTAGCCATTGATTCCTGTGTAAATCTGCCTGTCCTGAAGAAGAGAGGAGAACTCTCGAAAGCTTGTCCTATGACATAAATTGTTAGTCCAATAAAAAAGGTATCACCTAATACTGAAGAACTCATTTATTCTGCACTATCGCAACTAGACTAACACGGCTATTTTCTGCTTTATTTATATATATATATATATATATATATATATATATATATATATATATTTATATATATATATATATATATATATATATATATATATATATACCAAAGTATACCAAAGAATATAAATGTGTCCCACTAAAAGCACTCAAGCAAAAACTAATAATAAATTGATTTATTTATAGAAAAACATGGAAAACACCAACATTTAAAAGAGTCCCCAAAGAACCCCTGCAACATGAATTATAACCTGTACAAGTGAGGAGTCTGTAGAGATATAATGTGGTCAAAAAGATGACACTAGAACCATATGTAATGTAGAGCAGAAAAAACAAAGTATTGACTACTCATATGGTATGAGACCGGCCGGTCAAAAAGTAGATCTCTAAAAGAATGCTGAATGCTGAGACCTAGATACAGCTGAAAAATTATCTAAATAACTACCAATGCAATACCACTCTAATCATCAACAATGAGGCATAGAATTATGTATGGTAACCAAAATTAGAAACCAATGAGCAATATATACATGCAGGTCACCAATGTAACAATGAACATGTAAGTCCTCAGAAGGGTCTTGTAGTGGCACGAAAAGCAAAAGAGTCACACAATGTAATGTCCAGCAGAGGTCCAGCAAACATCCACAGCAAAAGTAGGGGGGGTCCCTGGGGAGTGCAGGCAAACACAACCCCAACTATGGTGTGAGCGGGTGTGAGGCGGCGGGTGGCTGGTGAGTTTGGGCGGCAGGTGTGTGGTTAGTGCGGGCTGGGTGTGAGGCGGCATGTGGCTGGTGATTTTGGGCGGCGGGTGGGTGGTGAGTGCGGGCTGGCGGCCCCGCTATGGTGTGAGGCGGTTGGTGGGTGGTGAGTGCGGGTGGGTGGTGAGTGCGTGCTGGTGGTGGCAGTCCCGCTAGGGTGTGAGGCGGTGGGTGGGTGGTGAGTGCGGGCGGCGGGTGGGTGGTGAGTGCAGGCTGGCGGTCCCGCTAAGGTGTGAGCGGGTGTGAGGCGGTGGGTGGTGAGTGTGGGCTGGCGGTGGCGGCGCCGCTAGGGTGTGAGCGGTCACTAATCTCGGTGCGCAGGCGGTGCATGGCGTGTGGGTAGCCACTCAGTCAGAGGCACACGCGGTGTGAGGGTGCTGTGAGTCTCACGGCCTGCGTAGCCCTGGCCATGATGTAACCCCACCCCGCAGGCCAATGAGAGCGAGAGCCGTGGGTGGGCGCCAATCAATCAGAAAGCACACAAACTCACAGACAAACATCGTTTGAGTTTTATATATATATATATATATATATATATATATACTGTATATACACTGTATATAGATTGTCATTAGTATTGCATTTTATAGCATTGTACTGTATATTTGATTGAGCAAAAGTGCTGTTAGCCATATTTGGCAAATAGGGTTATTGCTCATTCCTGTGTGCGGTGTTGGTGATAGAGGGTTGGGTCTGTATCTCAAAGAGCACTTTTAAATCAGATGAGGATTGCATTATATTAATATTTTTTTAACATTCATGCCAGCAAACTTAAATAGCCTCAAGTGCACTTTAAATGTTGCTTGTTACTGTAATAATTCACACTACTTACACTATACTGTTCTCACATTACTTTAATATGCTCTGAAGTGTCTTCGAAGATAGTTCCTGTGGTCCTGCCATGCTGTTTAACAAGGCATCATACGGTAGGGTCTCAAGAGACATTAACAAATATATCCAAAGCTCCACTCCCTTTCTACTATTACACAGAAATGAAGGAGGACCAGCAGGAACATTTCTTACTGTATGTTCAAAGACAATATGATTGTATTCTGCTTATAAGAAACATTTATACCTCTTTCAAACAATTTAAAAGTGTAAGCAAGACACTACCAGGCGTTTCACATTGTTAGATGTACTTTATTATCTTGGACACTAACTGGAATAACTGGAATTTAATTATAATGAGTCCTGGGAATCATATCAACTCATACACATAATGGATACACTATTTGTGCATGGTTGTCTCATTAGTATTTATAAGTACAGTAGTGTTTTAACCTGCAGATATCTTACTTCAGTATTTCTTTATTATCATTGTATAAAAAAAAATGTTAATGGCACAATTAGCAAAGTTGAATGCAAAGGCACCAGGGAAAGGTTTTCTTCCAGAATAATCAAGGTAAACTCCACTATAATAAAGTATAGCTGTTGCTTACTAGGTATAGCCAGGGGCAGTTTTCACATAGAGCTGACTAGGCTATAGCCTCGGGTAGCAATTTTTTGGGGAGGCAATTTGTGTGTGTACAGTATCTTATGTTTTCTGGAGCAGGCCCCCTCCTGTAGCATCACATCGTCATGGAGACCCTTGACAATGCGGTATCAAAAGCCACTGTGATGTCATGGCTATGCTGCGGAGGGTTAATATGGTCAGAGGTTTTAGTCTTGCACACCTTAAATGCTATAATGTTAGCAATATACTTGCGTTTAAAGTACCGGTGCTCTGGTGTATTCTCAGGATACATATAAGTAAGTAGAAGATCCAGGACACTTCGGATTTGCAAAAAATAATTTACTCTCTTAGTGGCACACACAACGTTTCGAACTTCAATCAGTTCTTTAGCAAGTGACAGGCCAGTCACTTGATAAAGAACTGATTGAAGTTTGAAACGTTGTGTGTGCCACAAAGAGAATAAATTATTTTTTGCAAATCCGAAGTGCCCTGGATCCTCTACTTACTTATATGCTGCGGAGGGCCCATGCCTACAGGCGGCAAAAAAGTAAGTTCGCCATTTGGTGTAGCTAATTCATAATTAGAGTTATTTGATATGATTGTAGGAATACCTAAAAGGCTTGCATAAGATTTGTTTTTTCTCCTTTAAAATGTCATCGTGTATATTTATTCTCTTGTTATGCTTTACATTATATGCATGTGGACAGCAGGGGGTTTCTACCCTAAAAACCTTACTTTATATGTTTTTAATCACCTTCTCAAATAATTATCATTGTTTTATTTAAACATACTTGGCTAGATTTACATAACGGAATAAGCACTTTTGCTTGATGAAATCTCATTCAGGGGGACCGCGATCGCATACACAACACTGCGCTTTTTTAGTACAGTAAATCAAGCTATTGACGTTTGTTTAACTTCTTTATTAAATATTTCACATTGCTATATAAAAAAATGATTTGTACATGTTAAATACTTATTTAAGTGCTTTAACTATCTAAAGAGGTACTACAATAGAGTATGGAATAATTATTTTGCAGTGCGTCACAGGTATCTGTGGAACTGAAAGACTTCTGTTTAGAATGGCTCAAAAAATGTATCTTTGTATTGTATAGCAACAAGTCCCTAAATATAAAAACTTTTAGTTTCTCATAATTTTGCATCCCTTTCAGTTAAAGCATTCTTTCTGACTTACACAATTAAACAATCTATGTATGCTTCTACAAAGTATTCACAATATAAGAGAAGGAGCCGCTCCGTGAGTAATGACACTGACTGGCACTGAGTTTGAAGCAGCGGAACTTGGTTCAATTCCTGGTGTTGGCTCCTTGTGACCTTGGGCAAGTCACTTTATCTCCCTGTGCCTCAGGCACCAAAAAATAGATTTTACGCTCCACGGGGCAGGGACATGTGCCTGCAAGATGTCTCTGTAAAGTGCTACATAAATTAGCAGCGCTATACAAGAACATGCTATTATTATTATAATATATACATAAAACACTGGATAATACGGAGAAAGTCTTACTTTATTAAAATGCCAATGTTATTATTTATAACTAATTTTTATTGACCAACTATCAATATATGTTGCTTAAATTCATCTGACCTTGATTAACTTGCAACAAGTCACTGTACCTATATTGTCCGTAGTATAATTTTCTTACTTGTTCGGAGACAAAAAACATAATTAACATAACATAAATTAATTGAGAATTGTGGAAGCTATTATGTCTGACTAATAAATCTATATTTAATTAAATGAAGTCTGAAGTATTAACTTAACGGTTAGTAAATTGTTACCCATATGTTTGTTTACTTGAAAAACAATTTTTAACTGCTATTATTTAATGTAGACTTAATAACTGCTACAGTAATACAACACATTGTTAAATGTGCTTTTTTTCCTGTAGGTGGCAGCATATGACTTTCAACTTCCAATAAATATTAATTTCACTGGAGGCTTATCTCATGCTGACAGCTCGGAACCTGTCACACCTACCCATTCTGAAAAGCATATTGTTGTACCAAGGCCCCAAATGGTGAATGTCATCACACCAACATGTAAAGTGAGCGCAACTGGTATGTAAACAAAATAATCTCTTAATAGGCTTCTTTTCAAACAAAATCCACACTGTTCAGGTAGAAATAGGACATACTTAAAGGTATTTTCATTATGATATTGAAGCTGATATACTGTAGCAGTCTGGCTACTTCTTGTTCAAGTTAACATAAACAGCTGATGGATTGTGCCATTAGCAGTTTGTTTGGCCTAATGGGCACATGTGCAGACTTAAACTTGAATTATGATGTGGAAACCAAGAGTAAACACAGAAGTTAAAGCTTCAGTTCAAGCTGCTGTTTTAAAAAAAATATATATATATTTTCCCCCCATTCAATATGTATATCAATACAATCTGCACACTGACAAGTGATTAGCTAAGCTGCAGATCGATCCGTTATCCTGTAATCAATTGCTTGCTCCAGGTTTATTTAATTCAGTTCTTGCACAGCATTCTGGGCTATGTAGTCCTGGAATATGATTGACTGGGCAGTTACTAGATACAATTGGTGCACTGCTAGAGAGGGGGGTGGGGGCTCAAGAGCCAGAGCCTATCAGAAGGGGAAGGGGGCTGTCACTTTGGAAATGCTTCCTACATTAGAAACATTAAAAATGTCTTTAAAACATCCTTTTTTTTTTTTGTTTTTAAATGCTGCAAGTATTTGCTCATAGTACAGAACTGATTTATTTAAAAAAAATAAATAAAAAAAAAAACACACGTAGGATATTGCTTGAACTGCTGCTTTAAATGGGAGTGTTTAATGACCGGCATTGTTTCTTCAATCTGGAGTGAAGAGAAGGAGATTTGTAGGAACTAGTAATCATGGGCCGCAAACAGGGGGGGCACAGGGGGGACAAAGGGTACTGCTTCCAGGGCCCCGTGGGTCAGGCCGGGCCCCCTGCGCGGCCGGGCACCAGTTAATTAAATACATTTAAAAAAAAAAGTTTAAAAAAATGGCGCCGATTTCCTGCGGTCCCGGCGCGCTTGCGCAGGGCAAGCAGGGCCCGCTTCCCCCCGCTCCCAAAGTGGGACGGAGGGGTAAGTACAAGCCAAGCTCCTCTGCGGCCCGCTCCCCCTCCCGCTCCCAACGTGGGATGAAGGGGGAAGTACCAGCTCCTCTGCAGCCCGCTTCCCCCCCTTGGCCAGCTTCCCGCGCACCCACCTCCCACGTGCCCCCCGGCCCACCTCCCATGGCCTTGCCCCCCCCAGCCCACCTCCCGTGCCCCTCCCCAAGCCCACCTCCCGTCCCTGGCAGCTGCCGCGGGGATATCGGGGGCAGAAGGGGATATCGGGGGCAGGAGGGGGAAGCGTCCGGCGACAAGCTGCACCCACCCGGTCAAGGTAAGTCACCCCACCCAGTCACTGTCACCCACTGTCACCATAACCCACTGTCACCGTCACCCACTGTCACTGTCATCCACTGTCACCGTTACCCACTGTCACCATTACCCACTGTCAACGTCAACCTCTGTCACTGTCACCCACCCAGTCACTGACTGTCACTGTCACCCACCCAGTCACTGTCAAGTCACTGTCCCACCCAGTCACTGTCTCCCACCCACCCACTGTCTCCCACCCACCCACTGTCTCCCACCCACCCAGTCACTGTCTCCCACCCACCCAGTCACTGTCACCCACCCACCCAGTCACTGTCACCCAGTCACTCTCTCCCACCGTCATTCACCCACCCACATTCAACATTCACCCACCCACTGTCATTCACCCACTGTCATTCACCCACTGTCATTCACCCACTGTCATTCACCCATCCACCCACTCACTGTCATTCACCCGCCCACCCACCATCATTCATCCACCCACCCACCCACCCACCATCATTCATCCACCCACCCACCATCATTCATCCACCCACCTACCGTCATTATCCCACCCACCGTCATTCAACCGTCATTCACCCACCCATTGTCATTCACCCACCGACCCACCGTCATTCACCCACCCACTATCATTCACCCACCCACTGTCATTCACCCACTCACCCACTCACCCACTGTCATTCTACTGTCATTCACCCACTCACCCACCCAGGCAGGCAGACACATGTCTTTTGTTGAAAATATAAAAATAAACAGGTTGCATTGTAATGTTTTATTATGTATCACAATAAGAAAACAGTTAAGTAAAAGTTGCGCTCTAAAAGATATTTTTTCGTGGTAGGTGCGCTATGGGTTCGGGGGGGGGGGGGGCGCCTGGGCCCCATGATTTCTGTTGGCGGCTCTGCCTGGATCACTCGCAGTCCTGGGCTGTTTTTGGCATTTATGGCGCCGTACAGTACGTTAACGGCGCTATAAACGCCAAAAACAGACACTGGGTGGACCGGGACGGAGGTGGGTGGACCGGGACGGATGTGGGTGGGTGCCCCTGGCGCCGCGGTAGGCTAGCCTATGCTGCTACGCAGGAGGAAGCGCAGCGCACTGTCATTGGTAGCACTCAGGAGTGATGCGGCTCTCATTGGTAACACTACCTACCAATGAAAGCCGTCTCACTCCCAAGTCGGGACAATCTGTGCCGCAGCCGGGACCGACATTGCGCTGCGGTTATAAATTATGCCCCCCCCCCCCCGAAAAAAATTCTGCGGACGCCCATGCTAGTAATGGTAATATTGTGGTATTGAATTTGGGTGTTTTGATGTAGTACTTCAGTTTGAGCAAATATTTGTCTTACTTCAGTATTTCTTTATTATCATTTTATTTTAAACAATGCTGATGGCATAATTAGCAAAGTTGAATATAAAGGCACAGGGAAAAGTCTTTTTCCAGATAATCAAGGTACACTCCACTATAATAAAGTATAGCTGTTGCTCACTAGGTATAAAAATAAAGACAAATGCTGCACACCAATAAAAAAAACAATAATAGCAATACAATTACCGGTGATCTTGTGTTTGAAGGATAGCCTGCAGTAAATCCAATGAATACAGTAGAGAGAAGCAACACAAGGCGCATTCGGATTTTAGTTAATCTAATTTATTAAAGCCAATGCACAACATTTCGACCCATAGGTCTTTCACAAGTGAAATATACTCACTAGATATAGCCAGGGGCAGATTTCACATAGAGCTGACTAGGCCTGGGGCAGCATTTTTTTGGGGTGGCAATTTGTGTGTGTACGGTACATTTAAATTAGCAGAAAAATATTTAACAGAACAGGTTTTGTTTATGTGTCTTAACAACTTCTATAGCTAAAGCAATATTCATTGGAAAAAGTAAGACACATAAGATTGACTAAACCATTTTAATATAAAACTACAAGAACACTTACATATGTATATCTTTATTTCTATAGCGCCAAAAGTGTACTCCGCGTTTCACAAATAATACAGTACAGGGAATTAAACTTACATTGGTTAACCTCCTCTATGCCTCCTTGTCAATTAATGCAAATGTAATTTATATTTAATAAAATACATTTGTTAAATGTATACATATATATGAACTATGATAAAGAAAAAGCATGAATGTCTGTTATTCTATCTATCTATCGTAACTATCTATCGTAACTTTCTATCTATCTATCGTAACTATCTATCTATCTATTGTAACTATCTATCTATCTATTGTAACTATCTATCTATCGTAACTATCTATCTATCTTAACTATCTATCTATCTATCGTAACTATCTATCTATCGTAACTATCTGTCTATCTATCGTAACTATCTATCTATCGTAACTATCTATCGTAGCTATCTATCGTAACTATCTATCGTAACTATCTATCTATAATATATATATATATATTTTGTATCTATCATATATCTAATTAAACAGTCAGCACCTCATATGAATGTTCGTATTTTCCTAGTTTTGCAGCAGCTGCTCAGATTTAACACTACTAAGTTAGAATTTGAACTGCCCTCCGGACCTTTTGAATTGAAAATTGCAGACAAGTCTCTGTGCTCACAGGTAAATATCTTATTTACAATATATTAGGAGTAGTAATAATAGTATTGCAGTTTGTTATGATTATCACAATTCCAATAGTATGAATAATTACCCTAGCAGAATTGCCTACAGCTTCATTTGACCTACTGTATGTTATACTGCAATATTGATAGGGTGGGATTTAGACATATTAAAGTTACTTATTTTTACAACATTTTTTCTTAATGAAACATGAATTTCTTTTCAGTTGCTATTTTGATAAATTGCATGTATGCTTTGCATGAAAATGCTTGTGTACTCAATAGGTTGCTAATTCCTGTTTTTTCTTTGCAAACCCATAGGCATGGTACTGTGTTTTAAAACTCCTGTAAATGAACTTTAAAACCTCAGTACCCATAGAGATCAATACTAGTCAATGTAAAGAGCAGATTGGCAAAACTTTGTGCATAAGTTTCTAATGTTTCTCTCACCGCCGTCATTGGATGTATTGATGTGGCAATACTGTAAAGAAGAAATCAATTGTAAAAGGCATTAAAAGAGCATTTTTTTCAAATTCATTGTTCGATGTTAAGTGCAAAGAAACAATAATGTCTACTTTTTTCATTGGATAAAGTAGAACATTATTGATAGTTATTAGTGTTGCATTCATTTGAAAGAGACTACATCTATGTGATCTTTGTGCTTAAAATGTGCGACCTTGTCTTTATATCACTTTCTGTTTAGAAAATTGAATTAAGCAACGCCTCAAAGCAAAATGTGACATGGAAGTTCGATCTTGATCAGGTTGGGAAGACTGTAGACGATGGAATATTTAAGTTCAGCAAATGTTCAGGCATTCTTGAACCAGGCCAAATAAATAGTGTCACTGTTTACTTCTGCCCTTGTAAGTAACTAAACATCGTTTGAAAACAATTTTGTTCATTTTGATCTGTACATCTTAAAATATTGTAACAAAGCTCTGAAATAATAATAAGTCTGTTTGCAAAACTAGATAAAAGCCAAGGCCTTGTAAGTGCACACAACATACACATTACCACATAAAAACACAGGAGAGGAGCTCAAGTCTATATCAGTAGCAAAGCTCTTTTGATAAACCTAACAAGCTGACTTTCTTTTCTCAACCAATACATTTTGTTCACACACATTATATCCTGTGGCTCCTCCCATTCTACAGTATGAGATCTCTAGACATATGTCTGTATAACATTATAAATATACTAACTATTCCACTTGCAACATATTATACAACACAGTTCATTTTAGTGGAATGAAAGACAGTAATATAGTTAACATGGTAACAAATGGAAGGTTCTTGTCATAGTAGCAACAATATTATTTTCACTGATGACCAATAGGGTAACTTGCCACTAGAATATGGCAGACACAAAATTGATTAATTTAAAAATATGATGGCCTATAATTATTAAACAGTGCTATTCCACAAGACACTTTCCAGTTCGGGAAGACACCATATGGTTCATGGGCTGTAAATTCAAGGTGTAATAGCATAGTTAAGTAACTATATGATTACTCCCTATTGAGTACTTCAGGGATCGTTACTGGGACCCTTGCTTTGTAACTTGTTTATTAATGACCTTGAGGTTGGCATCGAGAGCAAAGTCTCAATCTTTGCTGATGATACTAAATTGTGTAAGGTAGTAGAATCAGAGCAGGATGTAATTTCTCTCCAGAAGGACTTGGAGAGACTGGAAACGTGGGCAGGTAAATGGCAGATGAGGTGTAATACAGATAAATGTAAGGTTATGCATTTGGGAAGCAAGAATAAACAGGCGACTTACAAATGAAATGGGGATAAATTGGGGGAATGCTTGATGGAGAAGAATTTAGGAGTGCTTGTAGACAGCAGGCTTAGCAATAGTGCCCAAGGTCATGCAGTAGCTGCAAAGGCAAACAAGATCTTATCTTACATTAAATGGGTAATGAATGGAAACGAAGTAAACATAATTATGCCCCTTTATAAAGCATTAGTAAGACCACACCTTGAATATGGAGTAAAATTTTGGTCACCACACCATAGAAAAGACATTATGGAACTAGAGAGAGTGCAGAGAAGAGCCACCAAATTAATAAAGGGGATGGACAATCTAACTTATGAGAACAGGCTAGCTAAATTAGATGTATTTACATTAGAAAAGAGGCATCTAAAAGGGAATATGATAACTATATAAAATATATTCGGGGACAGTACAAGGAACTTTAAAAAGAACTATTCTTCCCAAGGCCAGTACAAAGGACACAAGGTCATCCCTTAAGGTTGGAGGAAAGGAGATTTCACCAGCAACAAAGGAAAGGGTTCTTTACAGCAAGGGCAGTTAAAATGTGGAATTAATTACCCATGGAGCCTGTGATGGCAGATACAATAGATATGTTCAAAAAAAGTTGGACATCTTTTTAGAAAAGAAAGGTATATAGGGATATATCAATTAAGTAAACATGGGAAGAATGTTGATCCAGGGAGTAATCTAATTGCTAATTGTTGGAGTGAGGAAGGAATTTATTTTTCCCCTATGATATCATTGGATGATATGGATGATATGACACTGGGGTTTTTTGTTTTCCTGGCTCAATAAGTAAGTATAGATATAGGATAAAGTATCTGTTGTCTAAATTTAGCATACAGATGAAGTGACCGTTATTGAAACACCACGCAGTGTATACCTCGGAATACCCATGTGATGGTGTGCAATTTCTTCCAACCATACCGCCTTTAGACGCGAGTACAGAAAATGGCATTTTAGTGTTCTGGCTTTTAAACACCTGACATTGACACATTAGCACAGTACTGTACACATTACAATTCATTCATTTCATGCATTTAATTGCACACAATCCATGACATTCAAACAAAGCAACCACGATAAACACGTGTGCCTGGGGCGATTTGCGCCGTTAATGCCGCATGGAGTAAAGCAGCACACAAAAATGGTGCCGTGATTTGTTCGAATAATGGCCGCTGCATCTGTAGGTTGAACTTGATGGACGTATGTCTTTTTTTAACCTCATCTACTATGTAGCTATGCAACTATATGCCTAAGGACAGAAGGAATCGTGCTAGTTTTTGTCCATGACACATGCTATACATATATAGCATAGCCTGTTCCTTTTCTTTTTTTTCTTACATATTGACTAATGTGATTTAATTTTTTCACCAGCTGCTCCTGGAAAGTACACTGCTGATATTCCGGTGATCCTCAATGATAATCCAGACAATCATTTCACACCTCTCTTTTTGTTTGGAAATGCCAAAAAACAAAAGCTAGTCTTCAATCCTCCACTTGTTATACTAACTCCTGTACCCTTGGATACAGATGCCCAAGCAATTGTTAACATAACTTCAATGGATTTTTCAAGGTATTGTAAAACTCACTATGGTATACTTATGTATAATTTAGTTTGTCTATATTTTACTAAGCAAAGAAAACAAAAATATAAAATATTCATAACAAATAAAATAGCTTTTCATGTCTGGAATAGTAGACTACTAGTAAAACAATATTGAATTTAGAAATATAAATTGATATGCTAAAAGTGCAATAACGTATCTTAGTGTCAATTTCAACTAATACGTAGATAGTGGTTTTATTTGCAATTACTATTTTCTGTTTCAACTAGGGTTGGGTAATATACCAGTACTATAATAATACTGTTCATCGGTAAAAAAAACTGATGGTAAGTCGATATGTGAGCTGATTTATTACCGCAATATTACTTGGTGCTGGCTTGTGGGATCAGAGGAATAGCTTAGCCGCTGCACCGTCTGGAGTCTCTCATGGAGCTGTCAGACTCAGCCACACTCCTCTAACTCCCCTCCCTCTCTTTTGGGCAACTTTTCTGACTGCAGAGAGAGAGGGAGGGAGGAGGAGTGTCTGGCAGCTCCAGGAGAGACAGCATCAGAGACACCTTGCAGCAAGAAAGGTCACAACTCCTCTCCTAACTTGTTTCCCCTTCCTCACTCCCCTCGGACTTTTGACCCTGCCCTCCCCTCTGGGACTCTCAACCCATTCCTCTCCCCTTAGGCTCCTAAATCCCCTTCTCCCCTGGGACTCCTAAATCCCTTTCTCCTCTTGTAAGCCCCCCACCACCCCCTTTTTCTCACTTGCTACTATAATCCCTACGCTCACACACATTTTTAACTCCTCCCTCTACTCTGGTACCTTTCCATCCTCCTTCAAACATGCAAAAGTTATACCATTACTCAAAAACAGCAAGCTTGACCCTACCTGTCTTTCTAACTATCGACCGTCTCCCTCCTGCCTTTTGCCTCTAAACTCCTTGAATGTCTTGCTCCATTTTCTCAACACCTATGTTCTCCTAGACCCTCTACAATCTGGCTTCCGCACTGCTCACTCGACGGAAACAGCCCTCACTAAAATAACTGATGACCTCCATGCTGCCAAAGACAGAGGTCATTACACTCTGCTCATATTGATCGAACCTCTCTGCAGCATTTGACACCGTGGACCACCCTCTTCTCCTTCACATTCTCCATACTCTTGGTAAAGCTCTATCCTGGATCTCCTCTTACCTCTCCCATCGTACTTTCAGTGTCTCTTCTGCTAACACCTCCTCCTCCTCTATTGATCTCTCTGTGGGGGTACCCCAGGGCTCTGTCCTGGGACCTCTTCTCTTTTCCCTGTACACACTCTCTCTAGGTGACCTAATAACATCTCTTGGGTTTAAATATCACCTCTATGCTGACGACACACAAATTTACTTTTCAACCCCCGACCTTACACCTGCTGTACAAACCAAAGTTTCGAATGTCTCTCTGCTATACTATCCTGGATGGCCCTCAGCCGCCTTAAACTCCATATGGCAAAAACAGAGCTCCTTATATTTCCTCCCAAACCTGGCCCTAATACCTCCTTCCACATTACTTTTGGAAGTACGATCATTCACCCAGTAGGCCAAGCATGCTGCTTTGGGGTCACACTTGACTCCTCTCTCACATTCTCCTCTCACATTAAAACGTTTCTAAAACCTGTCGCATTTTCCTCCACAATATTACAAAGAGACACCCTTTCCTCTGTTGCTCGACTGCTAAAACTGTGACTCAGGCCCTCACTCTCTCCCGTCTTGATTACTGTAACCTCCTGCTGTCCGGCCTTCCTGCCTCTCACCTGTCTCCCTTACAATTTATCCTTAACGCTGCTGCCAGAATCGCTCTGCTCTTTCCTAAATCTGTCTCCGCGTCTCCCCTCCTGATATCCCTCTCCTGGCTTTCGATCAAATCCCGCATCTCACACTCAATTCTCCTCCTCACTTTTAAAGCTTAACACTCTTCTGCCCCTCCTTACATCTCAGCCCTAATTTGTCGTTATGCACCATCCCGACTCTTGCGTTCTTCTCAAGGATGTCTTCTTTCTACCCCCTTTGTATGTAAAGCCCTCTCCCACCTTAAACCTTTTTCGCTGGCTGCCCCGCACCTCTGGAATGCCCTTTCCACTCAATACCCGACTCGCACCCTCTGTATCCACCTTTAAGACCCACCTTAAGACACACTTGCTTAAAGAAGCATATTAATAGCACTGTGGATAATACCAGACACATGATACATAAATCTAGGCCCCCTGCAGGTGCACTTACCAGAATGCCCTCCTACTGTCTCTGTACGTTCTCCTTACCTACCAATTAGATTGTAAGCTCCTCGGGGCAGGGACTCCTCTTCCTTAATGTTACTTTTATATCTGAATCACTTATTCCCATGACCTGTTATTTATATTATCTGTTATTTATTTGATTACCCTGTGTATTACTACTGTGAAGCGCTATGTACATTAATGGCGCTATATAAATAAAGACATACAATACAATACTTGAACTCTTAACCCCCCATTTCTTCCCCATCCCCCCTGAAACTCTTAAACCCCTCCCCCTCCTGGAACTCTTAACCCCCTCACATCCCATCTTAACTCCTCTGTTCCTTACCTCTTATACCATTTTGACTCCCACCTCTTATTAACATCACTCTTAGATACACCTTTAGATACTGTCTCCGTTTTAACATATTTTTCAACAATTCTTAAGAAAATTTGTTCTCAAAAGAAATAAATTTTCATATGAGTTGTTGAAAAATATGTTTGATGTATTTTTTAACATTTTAGAAATTACATGTGTTTTTTTAAATGGAGGGAGTATCTAAGGGTGAGAGAGATGGGATAAGAGAGGGGGATGAATGGGGGGATTTTAGGGTGTGGAAGCAGTGTAGGTGAGAAAAGGGGAGTGCAGATATAGAAAGGACTGGAAATGATGGACACTTTGTTCTAGCAAATCTAAAGAACATGTATTCCTTTTGATAAAACATTTTATTTAGATTTACTAGAACATTTTCGGACTTTTATTTTAACAAGTATTTATCGCGATAAATGTATTGATATCATTATCGTGGAAGTTATTGTTATTACCCAACCCTAGTTGCAACACACATTAGGATTATTTATATGCTGCTTTTGGAATTTACATTGTTGCCATTGATTCTTTTTTACAAAGGGCATCTGTGTTAAAAGTTGAAATTCCAGAGGTGGAACTTGAAAATGGTGACCGGGCTAAGCCTTTTTCAGTCCTGTTTCCAAATGGACAGACTATTGCCAGCTCTGGGGACATGAATGAAGGACTTGTCTGTCAAATCAACTTCAAATCTTCCAATCCCGTTTCTTGCTTGGTTGATCTATTATTCACTGATGAGGACAACAACCAGTAAGTCCCCCCCGCCCTTTTCTTTCTCACTCAAGATCGTTCTTACAGTATAACATTTATTTTGTATCACAAAGAAGAATTTTGATCTTTGCAAATTAGTTAAAAAAAATTAAACAGAATAATAAAAAAAAACTTCCCTAGCAAAACGTAACTCCTTTTTTGTCCCCATATTTTCCCCACCATATCTGTGTAATTATTAAAAGAGCCATCAATCTGTATTTTAAGAGGATTCCAGTGACAAGACTACCGTTTAGAATCCCACTTTCTATCAAAACTACAATGTCTAAAATATTCAACAATTTGATTACGCCGTGACAAAAATGTACATCCAGAGACGGTCAGGAGAGAATTATCGAAAATAATACCAGAAGAGAAACGTATCATTCAAGCTTATGAAAACTGTATTGTTATTACAAAACACAATAGGGCAGCATAGAATCTCAAAAAAATCATACAAAAACTCTGGCCATTTTACTTAATAACCCTATCTTGAAAAATAAACTTGAAGAGAAGCCAGCAGTTGTTTTAAAAAAAGCTAAAAGCCTAAAGAACTTACTTGCCCCGAGTGTGCTACCTAAAAAACATATACAAAATGAAAGATCAAAGCACGCAGGGAAACATGGCTCCCGGTTCAACCCATAGGATGCTATAAGTGTGGACGAAACGGTTGCATTACCTGCAGACATATCAATAACAATTTTACATCAAGTGTCACCAATGAAGTTATTCACCTTAAACACTTTATCAATTGCAACACAACCTACGTTGTGTATCTTTTAACCTGTAGTTGCGGCCTACAATATATAGGCCGCACCAAGAGACCCCTGAGGGGAAGGTTCCTGGAGCACATGCGCAACATTGTGAAAGGATTTATAGGACATGGGGTGTCCAGACACTTTTGTTTATAAATGCAATCAAGATCCCAAAGGACTTGTGGTTACAGGCATAGAGAGTGTTAAAACGGGCACAGCAAGAGGTTACAGATTCTTAAAACTGCGCCAGCTATTGGATTTTTAAAGTACAAACAATGCAACTAGGGGGACTGAATGAGGAGCTTGATCTTTTAGCATTCCAATAGGTACTCCCCATTTCCGGTCCCCCTAGGTTAGACAGCATACTCATTTTAGGATTTTTTAAAGTAATAAGTTGACGACAATCCCCCATTGACTGGATTAGATGGGCTTTTAACCAGTTTTTAGCTGATCCTGTCCTCCAACTCCCCATAAGCAACCTGATCTGAGTGATCAGAGGTTTTTTGACAGTTTGATAAAGCATTTAAAGTTTTGTTTATGTTTTAAACATCTAATGTGTACTCCGGGTTTGGTACAGCAACCAGCTGTTTGTACTCTATACTTTAAATGATTTTGTCTAGGTTTAATATATAAAATTGAGATATAATAATGTTTGATTGAATATGGTTTATGGAAATGTTTTATTGGTCAAACTATTTTTTTTTAAATTTATTATTTTCATTTCACCTGACCAAATGTATATTTCAAAGAAAAGGACATTTCTCCTAGCCTGTTTTAACCCTTACCATTCATCTGGTTAGAATCTTTTAATATAAGAATTTAAAAGAAATAGATTGTTTTATTGTTTCTGTTGAATACACTAAGCTTATATGCATGACATGAACCACTGTCCACCATAGAGTGATGTTCCCCCTCCTCTACACTGAGGTGAATAGTTAGTTCCCTGCAGGTATCCTTAGACCTGGGGCCCGGCGGCGCGGGCGGCCACACGCGAGTTCCCCACCAGCAGGGGAATCCTCCCGAGCCGGTCCCGGTCCCCCTTGGCTGCACAGCTCACTACACGCTGTGACGCGTCAGCCGCTACGGGATACAAGAGAATGGTGATCCCTAGCGTTGACGCGTCACGTGGTGTGGCTGTGAGCCAATGAGGAGGAGAGGCTTCGGGGAGCGGGGCGGTGTGGGGGGAAAGCAGCGTGAGTGCCTGTCTGTGTGTGTGTATGTGTGTCTGAGTGCCTATCTGTGTTTGTGTATGTGTGTGCCTGAGTGCGTGAGTGCCTGCCTCTGTGTGTGTGTATGTGTATGAGTGCCTGCCCGCGTGCATGCGTGTGTGTGTGTGAGAGAGTGCCTGCGTGTGTGTGTATGTGTGTGTCTGAGTGCGTGAGTGCCTGCCTCTGTCTGTGTGTGTGTGTGTGTGTCTGCGTGTGTGTATGAGTGCCAGCCCGAGCCCGTGGAGGGAGGGAGGGGGGGAGAGTAGCGGGTCCCTCTGCTCAAGCCACGCCCCCCCTCCCGCTCAAACCACGCCCCCCCTCCCGCTCAAACCTCCCACTCCCGCCCACCTCCCGCTCCGGCTCCCGCTCCCTACAGACCGCATATCGCGGTCTGTGTCTGTCAGCGCCCCGCCTGTCTGCAGTGCGGGCGCGCTGACGGAGGGAGAGGGGCCTTAGCCTTACAGTGGTTAACATACTCCACAATTCTGAGGGGAAAAAAAAAAAACATTGATTGATATGGGGTTGTTGCCCATCCGGTGTATAAGTAGGGTGACTATCACTCCTTTCAAAACACCCTGATGAAGGCACCCTCGTGCTGAAATGCGTTGGATTAACATTGGAACAAGCACGCTGTACCCCCAAGATTGAGAGGGTCCACCTGCAAGTTCCTGCAACTCACAAACTCTGCATTCCAGCAGTGTCTGCATTCACGTCGGTTAGACACAGTTCACAGCCCAGGGGATTTCCCAGAGTCGTCAATCAGATACTATAAGAAGTGACGTCACATCAGGGTTCCAGCGGAGAGAGGAGCACACCTGCCGCAGCAGCAGGTTCTCCCGGCAATGAGTGTGAGCCCTTGGTGCCCGGCGCACAGAGGATTAACGCTTCAGCAGAGAGACAGTACAGCGATAAACATCAGCTACAGCTTTTCCTCAGGATTCCAAGAACCCACAGAGGACGCCCAGGAGAGTGACATGGGACTACAGATCCCCCTGAATTGGGCTTCAACAATCAATCAGGCAATTTATCCTGTTTTATCATTATTTATTGATTTATGTGATAATATTTTGTTTTTATTATTTTTCACAACATAAAATATTTGCTTCCATCACTCTTTTTTTGGTGTTTTTTGAAAAAAGAGCACACCTGAGATCCCCGGCTGGGAGATATTCACATGGTTATGGAAAGTATATTTAAATGAGTCCCATCCCACACTTCCTAAAAGGATTTCCGTAAGAACTACAGTATATTGAGTTGATAAGTCGAAAACACACCCTCCACCTCCATTTGCACTGATCCCTGGATTAAAGGAATCAATCAACCAACCCGCTTTGGAATTAGGTGGAAAATCTGCCCATCTCTACTTTAAACTCATTAGGTTTGAGCAGCAATCAATCCCTTTCATTTTTTCACATAATCTGAATCAGAGCTTACTGTAGCCCCACTTTTTACCAAAATATTTACTGATTGTGTGGTTACCCTCACCCTGGCAGGCCAATAGAAACCTGAAACATCAAGACGACTTTGTGGCATTTTTTTTTTAGGTAATCCTGGTGGCAATATTTGATTTTTTTGTATTTGTGGAACAATTGCTTTAAATAAAAAACCAGGAACCTAGAATCTATTGAACTGAAAGCAGCACATTTCAGGTCCAAAGGATCATTTTTAGAGTGGTAACTGCTGCTTTAAAATGAATTTGTGAACTTGCATTGCACACAGCATACATCCTGTAAAGTAATGTCTTTGTTTCTTTCCCATGAGTTCTACTAAGAATATTACTTTGCTATTCCATTGTGTTGCAGATCACAAGTTTACGTGCATAGTTTTGTTAACTCCACAGCTGTTCTGCGTTACAAGAGACAGAAATAATGTTACAATAGATTTTTGTATTTCATAACCTATTTTAAATGCATTCATTTCTTTTCGATAAAAGTTCTATTTATTTTAAATGGATGTTCTTAAAGTATAGCAATAATGGAATGAAAAGATAATAATCTAGACATGATTTGAAGGTATTGTAGATTTAGCAACATTTCAGTTTAGGTAGTATAGTGGGAGAATGATTCCCTTATCAAGTCTTTTATTATACTTGTAACAAATTCTGTTCAGTCGTCATCAATTATATTGCAGCTAATTCTTTAAATGTATGCCACACAGTATTGTACTCATTGAAGAAAATGTAATTATACTCTATAGGATTAGAAAGATAGATTAGAAAAGGGAAAGTCTGAGATAGAGACTGTCTTCTGGTGACACCACCTCTGAGTATGTTTAATGAAATTGAGCTTTCTGCGCTTCTGCGTTTTTTTGTCTTCACAGTTGGAGCTCTAGCCTTTTTTGGTTACCAGCAGGTTGCAAATGTTGATTCACATAATATATTTAATGACTATTGCCTATTCTCTGTAACTTCTTTGCAAGTGCGCATTAGGGAAATAAGTATGCAAACAGCAGAACAGCTAATGGGTCACAGATAACAAATGCATTTCCCCCTCTGTTTTAAGATGTGTATATGCAGCGTATAATGCATAACACTGGCAAATACTGCTTTGCTTTTCTTATTTTACCGCTACTTATGGAAATCATTTCTCTAATTTGGCTTTTATTCATACGCCTCTGCATGTCTTTGTCCTGCTGGTGTAAGCTTTTTGTGGATGATGAAAGATTATTATCAAAAAGCATTATAATTCTGAATATGGATGTTTTTTTTAACTCGTAACAACAATGTGACTTTGTAACTATAGGCTGACAGGCTGTGATTTAGCAAGATCTTTACCCCTACAGTGGGGTTGTTAGCGTTATGGAAAGTTCGCAACAACAAAAACAATTGCGGTTGGTTTTGATTTAAAGAGGCATTCCACAGGGAACATAAAAAATATATATTATTATCGTTGTAATATATGATTTCCTTTATTGAAACTAATTATCTAAGCTGCCGATTGATTCATTTTTTTGTGATAGATCAGCAAAGATTCTGCTTCCAGGTTTCACTAAATGGCTGCCTTTCAGTTTCAATCAATCTTTCAGTCAGTGTAACTCAACAACTACAACGTATTCTTATATTACTTAGGTAACATTATTTATTGTTACAGTTTGCAACTCAATCTTGCGGGGAATATTGGCAACACATTATCACAAACAGGAAACGGTTACAAAGATCTTGCACTGCTGGGGAAGTGTGCTAAAGCCTGCTCTAGAAATCAAATGATGTGCAGTCTATTAAAACTCATTAAAATTGAGTTGAATTGAAATTTTTTTTTAGTATTTATTATCTAATATTACAGAACTGGTTTATTTATACAAAAAAAAACATGTAGGATATTGCATGGATTACTCCTTTAAAAGACCCAAGATTTTTTGAATAAGCAAAGTTATCCAAGAAGATTGGATTAGAAATTGTGATTTTGAGCTCAAATTCTCACTGTGCAACTAAAATTAATAATATAGTCCATCTTTCAAAACAGCTTTGTGAAATACATTTTATTATAAAAAAGTAGTATAATGAATATTTAAGGAATACATAGGTGTAACATCTGTCTGGCATTTCATGGATTTGTGGTACATCAGGAAAACCATATGAGTGTATTTGCTAGACTGAAATGATATGCAAACTAATGGAAGGGACCTACAGATGTGCAGGTAGATGTGTGCACGATGATTTTGAATAGGGTCTCCGCACCACTTCACGCCTAGGTATATTGCATGCCATGTCCCTGTTCCCTAACAGACGTTACATAAAAAGTTGCGTGATTTACATAACATTTGCACCAAATTTAAAACAAATAAAAAATGCTTTGAAAAGCTGTAGACTGTTCTTGAAGGAGTTATTGCGTTCCAAATCTTAAATTGGTCAGAACTGCACCAGCCCAATTACACTACAGTACGCCTGTCTTTATTTGTATGTTGCAATCAAAAGCAGCAATTAGCGAGTCAAATTGTCAGACAAATTGTGTAATATTAATGATTGCTGGTTGCGATATGGACCTATAGGAGAGTTTCTGATAGGTTTAATAGTTTTTACAGAACTTATAAAGCCCCATATTGCTTCTTGTTTTGTACAAGCTGTGATACATTTTAATTGACCAACAAGACAATTTCTTTATAAAATGTTATCACAGCATGCAATTAATGTAAATTCCCCCGGCACAATAGAACTACAAAAACTAGAACTTATAAATTGTAATGATAAAAACTGGAGTTGATAGAGCTGTAGTTTTACTGAGTGTGCTCTATAATCCTAGAGAGAGAGAGATTTTCTACTGCCGTTCTGTTAACAATTGCCCAAGTAAAGTTTAATACGTGAATGGAACGAGAATGCCAATGAAAAAAAAGAACATAAAGGTTTTCAGAAATTAGTAGTAGCTCACACCAAGAAAAGCTAGTGAAGAGAGGTCAATGATAATGAAAAGTTTCATATATCATATAGTAGATATTGAATTCAATACGGCATTTTGACCTTCTACCTATCTCCACTTACAGGAATCATTAATCTTCAAAATGATTTTCTTTTGCACTGAAGACTCAATTCTACTCTTATTGAGTTCTTCTGTGTGTTTTTATACCAATCAATAACCACTAACCTTGGAATGTTTTCATACTCAGACTAGCACCCTAATGACAGCAATCATGCAATCTCTTATACCAGAGTATTAAACTTAAAAGCATATTGGTATATTTGGGGTGTCACGATGTACAGTACAGTACCACATACAAGAAAGAAGACTTCCCCTAGAGGTTACAGTGTTTCATTATCTACTATATATTTGTGAAAGCGTCTTATGTGTCTATGTCTGTATGTGTCTCCCTGTGTCCCTAGCGGCAATCCATTGGACCTTGGGCCAGGCCAATGAGATTGCTCCCTTGGCCCGCCCGCCCCCGCACACCTCTCATTGGCCTGAGGCGGGGACACACACACACCTCCCCCCCCCCATCACGTGCGCCGCCCTGCACCGGCTCCCGGACGGAGGGGAAGCGCGGCCCTCCTGCCCCTGCCGCCAACTGCAGGCTCCTCTCCCCTCGCTTACAACCGGCTCCCGGAAACACAGAGGGTAAGCGTGGCGCGGCCCTCCTACCCCAGCCGCCAACGCTCCCTTACCTTCCCGGCGCTACCTTAAACTCCCCGGTGCTACCTTAACTCCCCCGGCGCTACCTTAACTCCCCGCCGCCTTCCCTTAACTTCCCCGGCGGCTACCTTAACTCCACGGCACTCCCTTAACTCCCCGGCGCTCCCTTAACTCCCCGGCGCTCCCTTAACTCCCCGGCCGCTGGGGGGGGCCAAGCAGCCCTCCTCAGATGTATGTGTGTGTGTGTGTGGACATTTTACTCCTGACAACAATTTGTGCCTCACTTTCACCCATACCCCTGCCCTTCCCCACCCCCCTACCCCTGCCCTTACCCACCCCTCCTACCCCTGCCCTTCCCCACCCCTCCTACCCCTGCCCTTCCCCACCCCCCCTACCCCTGCCCTTCCCCACCCCCCCTACCCCTGCCCTTCCCCACCCCCCCTACCCCTGCCCTTCCCCACCCCCCCACCCTTGCCCTTCAACCCCCCACCCTTGCCCTTCACCCCCTCTACCCCTGCCCTTCACCCCCCCCTGCCCTTCACCCCCCTACCCTTCAACCCCCCTGCCATTCACCCCCCCTGCCCTTCACCCCCCTGCCCTTCACCCCCCTGCCCTTCACCCCCCCTGCCCTTCAACCCCCCCCGCCCCTGCCCCCCCCTACCCCTGCCCTCCACCCCCCCTGCCCTTCACCCCTCCCCCTGCCCTTCACCCCTTCACCCCCCTGCCCCTCACCCCCCCGCCCTTCACCCCCCCGCCCCTGCCCTCCCCCCCCTGCCCCTGCCCTACACCCCCCCCTGCCCTTCACCCCCTTCCCCTGCCCTTCACCCCTCCCCTGCCCTGTCCACCCCTGCCCCCTGCCCTTCACCCCTCCCCCCCTGCCCTTCACCCCTCCCCCCCTGCCCCTGCCCTTTACCCCTGCCCTTCACCCCTGCCCCTGCCCTTTACCCCTGCCCCTGCCCTTCAGCCCCTGCCCTTCACCCCTCCCCCCCTGCCCTTCACCCCTCCCCCCTGCCCCTGCCCTTTACCCCTGCCCTTCACCCCTGCCCCTGCCCTTTTACCCCCTGCCCCTGCCCTTCAGCCCCTGCCCTTCAGCCCCTGCCCTTCACCCCCTGCCCTTCACCCCCCCTGCCCCTGCCCTTCACCCCCCCCTGCCCCTGCCCTTCACCCCCCCTTCCCCCTGCCCTTCACCCCCCCTTCCCCTGCCCTTCACCCCCCCCTGCCCTTCACCCCCCTTCCCCTGCCCTTCACCCCCCCCTACCCCTGCCCTTCACCCCCCCTACCCCTGCCCTTTACCCCCCTACCCCTGCCCTTCACCCCCCACCCCTACCCCTGCTCTTCACCCCCCACCCCTACCCCTGCCCTTCACCCCCCACCCCTACCCCTGCCCTTCACACCCCATCCCTACCCCTGCCCTTCACCCCCTACCCCTGCCCTTCAACCCCCCCTACCCCTGCCCTTCATCCCCCACCCCTACCCCTGCCCTTCACCCCTACCCCTGCCCTTCACCCCCTACCCCTGCCCTTCACCCCCCCCCTACCCCTGCCCTTCACCCCCCCCTACCCCTGCCCTTCACCCCCCCTACCCCCTGCCCTTCACCCCCCCTACCCCTGCCCCTTCACCCCCCTACCCCTGCCCTTCACCCCCTACCCCTGCCCTTCACCCCCCCTACCCCTGCCCTTCACCCCCCCTACCCCTGCCCTTCACCCCCCCTACCCCTGCCCTTCACCCCCCCTACCCCTGCCCTTCACCCCCCCTACCCCTTCCCTTCACCCCCCCCTACACCTGCCCTTCACCCCCCCGCCTGCCCTTCACCCCCCCCCCACGCCTGCCCTTCACACCCCCCCCCGCGTCTGACTGACGCATGCACACAAACCCTGACAGGCGCACGCAGACACACCCTGACTGACGCACGCACACAAACCCTGACAGGCGCACGCAGACACACCCTGACTGACGCACGCACACACCCTGACCTCACAGCACCACAAACCCTGAAGGGCGCACACACATAAACCCTGACTGACGCACGCACACACACACACTGACTGACGCATGCACTACCTCACTGACGCACGGCACACACACACACACACTGAATGACGCACACACACACATGTACTGATGCACGCACACAACCCCTGAACAGCCGCACGCACACAACCACTGACAGCCACATGCACACACCCTGATGCACGCACACACACACACACACTGACTGACACTGACTGACTGACTCACACACACACACATTGACTGACACACACACTCACTGACACACACACATACTGACTGACACACACACACACACAACACACAGACTAACTGACGCGCGCATACACACACACTGACTGACTGACACACACACTGACTGACACACACACTGACTGACACACACACTGTGACTGACACACACACACTGACTGACGCGCACACACACACACACACACACACACACTGACTGACACACACACACACACTGACTGACACACACACACACACACACACACACACACACACACACACACAGACTAACTGACGCGCGCATACACACACACACTGACTGACTGACACACACACTGACTGACACACACACTGACTGACACACACACTGACTGACACACACACTGACTGACACACACACTGACTGACACACACACACTGACTGACACACACACTGACTGACACACACACACTGACTGACAAACACACACACTGACTGACACACACACTGACTGACACACACACTGACTGACACACACACTGACTGACACACACACTGTCTGACACACACACACTGTCTGACACACACACACACACACTGACTGACACACACACACACTGACTGACACACACACACTGACTGACACACACACTGACTGACACACACACTGACTGACACACACACTGACTGACACACACACTGACTGACGCGCGCGCGCACCCCCCCCCCCCACACACACACAGTGACTGACGCACGCACACACACACACTGACTGAGGCGCACACGCACACACACACTGACTGAGGCACACACACACGCACACACTGACTGTGTGTGTGCGTCAGTCTGTGTGTGTGTTTTTGTGTTTCTGCGTCACACTCACTGACGTGCGCGCGCGCACACACACACAGTGACTGACTACACACAACCAATGGACAGACGCACACACACTGCATGAAGCTGTAAAGGGGGACAAACAGAGCTGTAAAGGAGGGAGGAGGGGGGGACTGGATTGATGTGAATGGGGGACAAACAGAGAGAGGAGAGAGAGAGGAGCGGGAACATTACATCCCGGGCAACGCCGGGTCTCTCAGCTAGTCTTTAATATTGTTAACATTTCATTACTAGTAGTCCTAGAAATGTGTTTTACTTTAATGTTTTTTTCACCCTTGTTGGCATTATTTGAAGCAATAATCCCCTTCACAACAAATGTAGACCCTGATATTTGTCTTCATATTTAAGAACACCATACAGTAGATTTTTAATCTGGCAATTATGTGCGTTCATTAATTATGAATTGCTTATTATTTATGCCATATACTATCACCTTTTTCATTAAAATGAGCAATACCTGTAATGTCTGTTATCCTCTTTTCTATTTTCTTGATATCCCTAAAATCACATTCTATTTCAATTCTTATGATCCATATTTACTAAGCTGTGCTAAATCACAAGTCACTGTGTTTCCCATTCACATGAATGGACAGGAAGGTGTCATACAACTTATCACTGCTAAGTAAATATGGCCCTATATTACTATTGGGTCATTTACCTGCATGACTTGCAGCATGAAGAGCTCTGCTTATCCTACGTCTGTGTTTCAAAACTTTGAATATTCATACTTAGTAAAGCCTTTGGGTTTCCCATGGCTGCTTCCAGAGAATATACAAGATATGCCATGGTCATCTTGTATGCATGACTCAATACATATATGATTTAATTTTATATATATAATTATTTTTACCATTACATTTTTTGTTTGAACAGTATCTTTCTTTTCATTTTTCCTTCATAAATATTAATATCTTTTATATCTTGTATAACAAAAGATACTCATTTACATCTCAAAGGTTTAATAGCAACAAGCACTCCTTACCTTAAATGTAAACCATTGAATGGAGCGTAGGACTGCTGCATGTCTTCTGCATGTCTTCTCCATGTAAAATGTGTTCACTCCCAATGAGGCCTTGTCCAAGATGAGCAGGAGCACGACCACGCGTCTTGCCTCTAATGTCTTGTCACGCTACTGTAACACCACCCTAGCCCCTGTTACTAGTTTTAAATACTTCGGCATATGGTTTGACTCTATTTAACATTCGGGTTACACATTGATACCCTGAAATCCAAAACCTATGCCAAACTAGGTGTACTTTAAAGGAACAAATCCTCCCTAAATGTGCAGGTCAGAAAGCGTATCGCACAGCAGATGCTAATGCCAATTATAGACTATGGGGACAAAGTATATAGCACGGCACCCCAAACCATTTTAACAAACTTGATACCCTCTACAATTCAATATGTCGTTTTGTCCTCCAATGCAACTACAACACACAATACTGTGAAATGCTCAAAGAACTAGATTGGTCATCACTTGATTCTAGGCGCAAAGTTAATCTTTCCTGTCTTGCCTCCAAATACTTTCTGGGCAAGCTACCCATCTATCTGAACAAGCTCCTCACCCCTACCACATGCAGCACTTATCATCTGAGATCTGACTCCAAAAGACTGTTCATGGTCCCAAGGTTCAGCAAAGTATCCGGCCGCTCCTCATTCTCTTACCGTACACCCCAAAACTGGAACAAGACTCTCACACCCGCCACCAGTCTAAGTTCTTTCAAATCCAAAGCTGTCTCACATTTTAATCTGGTCTGTAACTGTTGCATACGCCTATAACATATACTATTTCTTACTGTGCATGCAAAGTCTTGTATGTAATGTATAACCCTGCTTACTTAATGTAACTATGTATTTATAACCATGTGTTTGTCATCATAACTCTGTGCTCAGGACATACCCTCAATCTATAAATTCCAGGTAAAACATTTGATAAATAAATAAAATAAATACGTGTACAGTAACAATTGCTCTGCCTCCCTCTTCTGCCCCAAATAATGTAGCTCAAAATCTTTTTTACCTTCCCCTGAGATGGAAAAGGAAGGAACCACTTTCCACACACAAGCTGCTCCTCTATTTATAGATATGCATCTTATTTTGCAACAGAAGCCATTAAAATGTTTATGATTGTGATCAGCTGTTACATTTCTGAATGAGAAAGGATGTGTTTCATTCCCTGCATATTGTGTAGTGTGTGTGTATGTATGTATGTATGTATGTATGTATGATGATATATATATATATCATCCTTGGTATGTGCAATCCACTGCTGGATGAAGGCCTCCCCAATGATCTTCCATGTAATGTGGTTGCAAGCTTCTCTTCTACATGTTGCTCCGACAAATTGTCTTACTTTTAGTTGTTGTCTTGGTCTTTTAACATCACTTGGAACCCAGTGGAGTATCATCTTTGTCCAGCTATGGTCATTTCTCCTTGTGATATGTCAGGCCTACTGCCATTTTAATTTATTTCCACGTTTGATGATGTCACTGACTTTTATTTGCTTTTTTTTTTTTTTATAACTTGAATTTTATTGATGAATATATGCTTGTTATACATAAAGAGAGACGTTCAATTAAACATTTTTCAACTTAGCATATAATAAACATTAATTTACGCATAACTGACCCACACGGTTTTTCAAGCCCTACTTAACCGTGCGGGAGATAGTCACTCTTATTGTGAGGGGTCGGGGTATAATAATAATAGTAATAAATTATAATAAATAATAATTAAAAAATAAAAAAAAATGGGGGGGGAGGAAAGAGGGAAGGGGTGTAGGATAGGAATGGGAGATCGGAGGGAATGGGTGGAGTGGTTTCTGAGAGCTGTTGAGATGTCTTTACTGCTGACAAATAGTTACAGTCGTTGATGCAGGGTATATATGAGCAACCTCATGGTGTGTGCGGTATTTGTTGTGGGTACGGTCTTCACCTCTCTGTAGGAGAACGCATTTATAACTATCATAGCCAGATTGTGTCACGCTCTACCCCAGGAATGTCTGTCTGTGCTAACCAAGGAGTCCAGACTTTTAGGAAATTGTCGCCAGTATCATTAACTAAACTTGTTAGCTTTTCCATCTGGCAAATAAACCAAATACGATTCCGAATCTTTGGGATAATTGGAATTTCGGGGCGTTTCCATAATGCTGCGATCTCACACCGCGTTGCTATTGCGAAATGTGCAATGAGTTTATTATGCGGTTTTGACAGGTCTTTTAAGGGTCTGTTTAAGAGAAACAGCCATGGGTCTGGAGGAATAGAGAGGTCGAAAATACTCTGGATCCAATCCATGATTTGTACCCAAACTAGGGAGATCAGCGGGCATGACCACAGCATATGTAACAGGTCAGCTGTTCCTCCACATTGTTTGGGGCACAATGGGGAGGACCCTGGAACGAACTTAGATAATTTGAGTGGGGTGAGTTACCACCTCATAAGGACTTGTGCGTTCTCCTTCAGTGTTGTGCATATGGAACTTTTAGCAGTAGCTAAGAATATGGAGTCCCAATCTTCTTCTTCTAGGGTTTCCCCTAGGTCTAACTCCCATTGGTTTTGGAATGAGGGTGCTTGCTGTTTGGAAGTGGCAGATTCGACTACCTCTCCGTAGATCATAGATATAAGTCCCTTAGTGTCGGATTCTACCCGGCAGAGCTTTTCGAAATTTGTCAAGGGAGGGTATGGGGCGGATTTGTTATAGAATGCTCTAATCTGGAGGTATTTATAAAATTCTGTGTGGGGAATATCTTTTTCTAGTCTGATATGGTCGAATGTTTTGATTTTTAGATTGTATCATTCTATATCTTTGAATCTACTATATCCTTTTAATCTCCAGATGGAACAACTGTTACCAATTAGGCCAGGTGCAAAACTCGGGTTGTTCCAGATGGGGGACATTAAAGAGCATCTTGATGTGAGAGAGCTTTTGATTCTCGTTGCTTCCCAAACCGATAGAGAGTTGATCATTGAGGTGAGCGGCAGGGTAGCGGGTTTCCTCGCTAATTTAGGTAACCAAATCAGGCTGCTGAGCTCTAATGGGGAGCACGCAGCACTTTCTAATTCCACCCATCTCTTCAATGTAGGGTCTGAATGCCATTGTATAATATGACTTAATTGAGCCGCTTTATAATATGATAACAGGCAGGGTACCGCTAAGCCACCAGCTAAGGTAGGTCTTTTCATATTTAATTTATTTACTCTCGGATTCTTCCCGTTCCAGACAAAGTTAGATATTGCAGACTGAAGTGAGAGTATATCTTTCAGTTTGAGTGGCACTGGTAGTGTCTGGAAGAGGTATAGGATACGGGGGAAGTAAATTCATTTTAATGCTATGTATCCTACCTATCCAAGAAATCTTCTTGGAAGACCATCTGATTAGGTCTTGTTTTAACGTCCGAATTAGGTTGGGATAATTTGCATTGTAGATGCTTTTTGCATCTTTGGTGATATGAATCCCTAGGTATTTTATAGACTTCTTTTGCCAATTGAATTTGAAATTTAGTTTCAGTAGTTTCTCTGTATGTCTAGGGAGATTGATATTTAGAGCTTCAGACTTGGATTGGTTTATTTTGAACCCAGAGACTTTGGAGAATTTGTCTAGTAGGTCAAATAGATTTGGTAATGAGGTGAGGGGTTTTGAGATGATTAATAGGATATCGTCTGCATACAGGGCCGCTTTATGGGATTGAGCGTATGCGTTTAACCCTGAGATATCCGGATTGTCTCGAATGCGTGCTGCCAGCGGTTCGATACATAGGGCAAACAGGAGGGGAGATAGCGGGCACCCCTGTCGTGTGCCACTTTGGATTTGAAATGGGAGTGAGGGGAAGTCCTGATGTATAACCCTGGCAGATGGGCCTGAGTATAGCGACATAATCGCTTCACTCACCCGATCCCCGAAGCCAAATGCTGCTAGCGTCTCTTTTAGATATGGCCAGTCAATCCTATCAAAAGCTTTTTCCGCGTCCAGACTTAATAACATGGTTTGAGCATTATTTTTATTTGCCAATTCTAGCAGATCAATAAATCGCCGGGTGTTATCCGCTGCCTGCCTTCCTTTGATGAAGCCGACCTGATCTGGATGTATTAGTCTGGGTAGGATTAGACTTAATCTGTTGGCCAACAATTTAGCATATATTTTTATATCAGTATTAATTAAGGAAATTGGCCTATAGCTTTTACAATTCAGCGGATCCTTGCCAGGTTTGTGTATTAGAGATATAGACGCCCGCAGCATATCCTCGGGGATTGGGGCTCCTGCTAATATAGCGTTGAACATGTGGAGCAGCCGTGGGGCAAGTGAATTTGAGAACTTCTTATAGTATAGCCCCGAGAAACCACCTGGACCTGGTGCCTTTGATGGTTTAAGTTTTTGATGGCCTGTGACACTTCTTCTAATGTGAAGTCGGCGCCCAGGACCTCCTTGTCTTGCTCTGTCAATCTCCCTATCTTTGAGCTGGCCAAGAAATCTCTTAGAGCTCTGCTCGTGTTGTTATTATGTGCCACTTTCTTACCGTCGTATAGGGAACTATAAAATGAACCAAATTCTTCTACTATCTTTTTGGGATTGGCTGTTTGTATGCCCGATTTTAAGCGTATAGCTTGGATGTTAAACTTAGATTGCCTATCTTTTAAAGCTCGAGCTAGCATCGTATCCGGCCCGTTAGCTTTTTCGTAGAATTTCCTCTTAGACCAACTCAGGGAGTTATCTGCTCTGGAAGTCAATAGCATGTTCAGTTCAATTTTTGTATCTTTTAGATCATGTGTTGTTTGTGAATCAGGATTAGATTTGTGGTTTAAGATAAGAGAATGTAGTTTGGATTGGAGCAAATTAATTTTGGAATCTCTCTCTCGTTTTCGTTTAGCTGTGATGTTGATCAATATGCCCCTTAAGGTTGCTTTATGAGCCTCCCAAAGTATCGTATGGGATTCCACAGAGCCTGTGTTTATCTTGAAAAATTGAACTATTTCTTGATCTATTGCATCACATATTTCAGGTATCTTAAGAATAGACTCATTAAGTTTCCAGTTTGCACCTGGCAGATTGGCTCAGATATTATTGCACCTTAGCTCTATTGGTGCGTGGTCAGACCATGAAATATCATGGATCTCAGTATGAGTGACCATAGGAACCAGGTGGCACGAGACAAAGAGGTAGTCAATTCTACTGTATGAAGTATGTGGGTGGGAATAAAAAGTGTAATCTCTGGTAGATGGATGGAGCTCTCTCCATATATCCACTAACTGGGTGTCTTTTAGGCCTCTGTGAAGGGCGGATTGCGCTTTTTTATTGTCAGAGACACCTCCTCTTGATCTATCTATATCTGAATGCATTGTTATATTGCAATCTCCTGCTACTATGACGCAGCCTTTAGCTACTGAGTTTAGTATTTTGAAAAACTTATCAAAGAAAGTTGCGTCTTGTATACAGGGGGCGTAGAGGGAGGCCAATGTGATAAGCTGTTCGGGAATCATTCCTACTAAAATTATATAGCGGCCTTCGGTATCTTTTTTAATTGTCTGAGAGACAAATGGGATTTTGTTATTAAACAAAATGGCTACCCCTCTTTTTTTGATTGAGGCTGATGAAGCGAAAAATTGGCAGAAGCCCTTGTCTAGGAATTTGGGTGGGTTGTTCTTATTGAAGTGTGTCTCCTGTAAGAACAACACATCCGCCTGTTGTCTCTTGTAGTCCGTGAAAGCTAATTTTCTTTTGATTGGACTATTGAAGCCTTTTACATTGTGAGATATTAAGGTTAACGCCATGTGTTATAATGGAAGAAGTAACTAGTGTGAAGACCCATATACTCACCTTTGGCCATGATTCTGGTGAATCTATCCGATGTTCTTCTCATAAGTATGTCGGTTAGTCTCGTCCATATGGTTCCGCTTGTCCATGGGGAGGTAGGGAAGAGGACAGAGGGAGGATAGGGAGACAAAACAAGGGAAGCTACAAGAGGGATATAACGTGGGTTAAAAAGCAACACAAAAAAAAGGGAAAATGTAAAAAGGAGTGAACAAAAATCAGGAATGTGCCCCGAGAGCCCCCGAGGATTGTTCCTGTGCCCAGTAGGTAGGTTTGCTGGTTCCATCATTTGGATGGATCGGACTCCTGTGATGGAGGCAAACCTGCCTGGGACTTGTGGTCGGTCTCTCCTATTGAGGGATCATAAAGAGAAACACATGCGTGTCGCCGGGAATAACCCCGCCGACACAGTTTCCATAAATTTATTAACTAATTAACTGCGGCAGCTTAACTTGGATGTCTTGAGTGCCACGTAACATTGGGAACCTTAATATAAACAGGGACAACAATTGTACTCTTCGTGAGAGACCATAAAACCTAATATCAACATAGTCAAAACTTTGTCTGTACATGACAATTATGGAGCAACGTTTAGTAGACTATCTCATATAATTTCTATGGGTCGTTTGATAAATGGAACCGAGAAGACATATATGACATATGACAAATGAGATATAAAAGGTATAAAAGACAGATATATGGACACATGAGGTAAATAGGGCGTTAACATCACCGTAGTATAGATAAACGTATCTATAACCTAAGCATAAGACAGTGAACAATGAGTTAAGCGCATTAACTGAATTAACTGTAATCCCATTGAGGATAATTAACCAGAGGTTATGTGGGGGATAAACATAAATAATCTGCGTATCTCTAATATGAAGTGCAGGTCATAACAACTATATATACATTACACTAGAGAACCATATATACTACCTATACAATTTATATGTGGATCTTATTTGTGTCCGTCAACTAGTTTGAATTCCCTGTGTTAGTTATAGCGAGTGCTATAATTATATTACATTAGGTAACAATTAGTCAAAAAAGTAATCAACTCCCTAAATATTAAATATATTAATTTGGACTTGATTAAACATCTCTGAATCTGGGTAAACATTGCCTATATGTAGGACTCTGAATGCGGGATTATACAGCTAAAGTGACTCAGGTTTATGTATATGTATATCTGCACATCGTACATAAGTGAACCTCTGAATGTGGATAACTACGTTGTTCTAATAATTATAACAATATCTTTGGGTACCCTAAATAAGTCTCTTTTTAATAAAGAGTTCAGTATATTGTTAATGAGTGTTGTGATGAGCTAGACTATCATTAACGGGGGCATATTGATGGTGTTAATAGTACTACTAATAGTGTTGATAGTGAATACTAAAAGATAATGGTACATAATATAAACGGTGTCTAGCATAAAGCACATAGTTATACATGTAGTGTATAACAAATATAGCGCATTCTTAGTGTACCTACGCGTATACATATATCCATGTATGCACACGCATATAGTGTACCTACATATATACATATATACCCACGCATGCACACATGTACATCGCACATGTATATATCACATACATATTCCACCTATAGTACCTATATATATATATATATTATTTGCTTTCCTGTGGAGGGTTTTTGTCACTTTTTTTACTCACCATAACTTAACTCAGTATTATGGTATAGCCTATCCCATAGCCTCTCATGCATACCCAGTTAAAATCAACCCCACACTGATGAGACCCATCAAGGTCGAAACAGCTGTCTGTGGGTGGTTTTCTGGGTATGCACCTTAACCCTGGCTGTGCTCAAAGCTGTGACCATGCAGCAAGCTTAAGCCTATATTGAACCATGTTAAAAATGGTTTTTGAGGCAAAAAGTGACACTGTGTGCTCATTTGCATGTCATTTCCCAGAATCCCTTGCTGCAGTGGAAGTGCTGTATGCTGGGTGATGATGGGGAAAGGCGGGGTTGCAGACCTGCCTAAGACATGCAGATGAGCATACAGTTGTATTTGCATATATATATATATATATATATCTACCTATAGTATAGAACAGTTCGATATAATATAGCATAATGTAGTACCGTACAGTATAATACATATACATATATTCATATATATATATATATATATATATATATATATATATATATATATATATATATATATATATATATACATATATATAACTATACCTCGTATCTATACATATACCTATTATATATATATATATATACCGTGCATACAATACAGCAGATTACTAGTGATCAAAAAGCGTATGTACTACATATATACATATAAAGCACATATACAACATACATATATATATAGCCTGTATATGGCACAACACATATACCAACTATATCTCACCAAGTTTATAGCACATGTATATGTAGCCAGGTCTCCCCACCCTGTCAGCACCCCCCTCACTTTGTTGACGATCGCGGGTGCAGCTGAGTCAAATGGCGGCCCAGCGCGGCGATCGCAGGGGTGAGGGCGGTCAGGCCCTGGCTCGGGGGTTGCCGGGGACGCGTGCGGACGGTTGCCAAGCGCTCCCGGAGCCGGGCTGTAAGAGCGCTGCCATGTTGCGCCAGTTTGCGCATGCGCTGTAAGCCCCCGACGGCCCGACCGAGTCGCGCATGCGCAGAAGGTACCCTAGAGCCAGGGAACAGTTGCGTGAGGGCAGGGAAGGCGCAGGAGAGGTTGCGGTGGCCATTAGGGATGCGCACAGGCGCGGGGAAGGTGCGCACGCGGCCCCAATGTAATTGCAGCCTCCACGGGACTACAACTCCCATGAGGCTTAGGGCCAAGCACACCAGGTGCCTTAGTGTGGCCAATAAGGGCCAAGGATCTCTAGAGGGAGAAAGGAGATACATTGTTTGGGCTGCAGCTACGCAGTCAGTTGGAGTCCGGGAGCTGTGAGGGAAGCAAGGGTGCGGGGAGTGAGTGCAGCTCCTGCATCCAGATAGGTACCCACATCCCAGGTAGGCCCCAACTCCCCACCAGTTTAGGGGGTAATTATAAGGGACAGCCCCAGTTAGGGACTCTGCCCTTAGTGTGAGTGCTGCCTTGTCAGAGTCACGGCTGTTAGTACTGTGAGGTCTGACAGGCAGGCACCGTGTTGTGCAGCCGGTTGCTGTACGTACCAAGTACTAGGTCCCAGTCACCTTGAGGTAGCGCTAGGGGTAGGATGCCTGAAGGGATAGCCTGTTAACGAGGTCAGGGATTCTGGAGAGGATCTGCACTAGGCTAGCCAACAGTAGGTAGACGCCTGGGGGCAGTGCGTTACTGCAAGTACTAGGTACTAGTTAGCTAGAGTTAGGACCGGGAGAGCTAGGGGGACAGGATAGGCTAGTTAACCCCTTAGGTCCCCAGTTAGTGGTGCTCCAGGGACAGGCCCTAGGTGAGGGACCGTGTCATGTTAGAGTGCCAGTGTTAGGGCTTAAGCCTGCCAGGAGATGTGGGCTTAAGTCTGTGCCCAGAGAGAGACTATCTTCAGGGTGGGATCGCCCCTGGCGGACCCCAAGCAAGGAACCATCGGATCAGACGGGATCCAGGTCGACAGATCCTTTGAGAAGTAGTTGCAGGCCCGAGTGCAGGAGCACTCGGCAGGTAACCCCTTTAGTCAACAAATGCACCAACAGTTCCATTAGTTAGTGACTGCGCAGTCACCCATATTCTCACCTAAAGAGTGCGGGACACATTGTGCGGGGATTGATGGACATGGGGTGGGATCACCCGGTGTAGGGGGAAGCGTCCTGCGAGACGCAAGAGTCAGTGTCCCCTGGGGAAAGAGGGACACCCGTTATTATGTTGATGTTATATGGTTCATGTGAGCACAAGTAAAAAGAGATTGGTTATCATACATATGGTGTACTGATTATTTGCATGTGGTTCCTATGTTAGGGTTATTCTACATACCCATAGAATTCTACATAGGTGGAGGCGCTGAAACAAAGAACCGTTCCAGAGGATTCACCCCAGGCTCTTACTAGCGGAGGCTCAGACCTCCTGTGAGCCTGCAGGTATATGCACCACACCGGGTAACACCGTATGTTCTACGCACCCACACTATATATGCGATTGGGTGGGGTGGAATACCCGTTACATATATATTCACTTATAATCTTATTGTTTTTGGTAACATATGTATTTGTGGTATGTTTATTTTTGAAAAGCCTACTGTAATGTCACTTAAACTGTAAAAGGGAACGATACTTGTATATACTTGTAAGTGGAGAAGGCTATATGTCCTATCGCCTCTCCACTTTAAGGATTATAAAGGGGTTGAAGTCTCCAGGGTTTGGGCTCCTGAACGGGGAACGGCCATCTTGGAAATATGAGATCTCCAGGAAGTGTCCGAGATCTCGTGAGAGGGAGGTGCCTGGCAGTGACATCAGGTCTGTGGTGCGGGAAAGCCATTCTGCTTCCCGTTCACCTTGGGGAAGGACCTGGGGAAGATGGCCGCTCCAAAGTTGTGGACGGAGCTGCTCCGGGAACTCATCATTCTCCAACAGCCCTGGTAAGTCGTTCTCCTGCCAGATGGTGCATGGACATTAGGTTTCAGTCACCTTGGATGTGGGAAGGTTTCCAGAAGGGCACTGCTGCACGGGAAGGACTTATTTGGTGTTTGGGGTTTCGGTGGTATCACTGTTCTTTGATCCATTCTTGGGACGGGCTGCTTTGTTCCCGATGGGGGCGGGTGTTTTCAAGTTGGTTGATGGGGGGTGAGAGGGGCCCTGAGGTGAACCAGTGACACCGAGTTTGGCCAGAAAGCTCTCCCCGTCCTCCGGTCTCCGAAGAGTGTGTGCAACCCCGTTTTTAATAGTGAGCAAAGCACAGGGAAACAACCAACGATATTTAATGTTGTTATCCCTGAGTGTCTTTGTAACATGGGCCAGAACTTTTCTTTTGGAGAGGGTAGCTGGGGCAAGGTCCTGGTAAACCTGAAGTCTGACTCCTTCAAACTCCAGAGACCTTGCTTCCCTTGCAATCCTGCACACCTCTTCCTTAGTGCGGTAGTGGTGAAAGCGGGCAACAATATCCCTGGGGGGGTCTCCTGCTTGCGGCTTACCGCGTAAAGCTCTATGGCAGCGGTCTAAACAGATTTCTGACTCCGGTTTATCCGGGAACAAGTGTTCCAGCCAATTGTTGGTGAAATCTGCCGGGTCTGTTATATTTTCAGGGACTCCCCGCAGACGTATATTACACCGTCTGTCACGTTTTTTCTGCATCCTCCGCTTTATCTTCTAGGAATTTAATCTTTTCCTGTAGTGTGCTGACTTGTTCTTGAGTCTGTATCAAGGTAGCAGTTGTTTCATCTGTTGTTGCCTCTAAGGTGGCCGTCCGCTCTCCTATTGCATCCACGTCTTGTCTGATGGCCCACAGCTCTTTCTTGAAGAACGTCTGCATTTTGGCACAGAATTCTTTCAAATCCTTTCGCCGGACCGTCTCTTCATCTCTATCTTCTTCTGTAGAAGGGTCATACTCGGGATCCATGTTACTTGATTGCGCAGGAGTCCCCGGCTTATCAGATGATGTGGCCCCCTTCTTTCTGAGATATATGGATATCTGCTGATTTTTAGTCTGTGTTGTTTTGCTGGAAGCCATCTGCGAATGATTATTTGTCCTTCGCTATGTTTAATGAGTGAAAGTTTCTTTTTTTGACGCTTTTATTTCAAATATATGTGCCGGTGGGGACGGAGCTCTGTGATCAGGACTCTATTCTCTCCACCGTCGCGCATGCGCCTCCTTTATTTGCTTTTTAATCCATTGATCCCTTTTCCTGCCTTTTCCGCTAATACCCAGCACACTTCTCTCCATACTTCTTTCAGTTGCCTATAGTTTTTGAATTATCTTCACTTTTAGGGCTCAAGATGATTTCACATCTATACATGATAATACACTGGTCAAACACTTTCCTCTTGAGGCACAGTGAAGGTTCCCTCGAAAGATTGTCTTTCTTTCAAATGCACTCTATTTCATCTTCATTCTTCTATTGATTTAATTCACAAAGTCCCCATCCATTGATACTTGCTGGCCAAGGTAGACATAGATTTCGACTTATTGTCCTATTCCATATATTTCATCTTTGTTGAGTTGACACATGTTGAAAATAACTTGGGTCTTGCTGAAATTTATAAGAAGGCCCACCTTGCGTGCCTTGGTGAGTTCTCTGGTTTGTTTCTGGAGGTCTTCTGGACTGGTGGTAAAAATAACTATATTGTCTGTCTATATACCAGTGCATGTGCCACTATTAATCTTTTTGAACACCCATTGCTACCCTCCTGCGATTTTGAGGCAATGAGAAAAGGATTGAGGGAAATATATATATATATATATATATATATATATATATATATATACAGTCTTCGACAAACCTATACATTTTCTCGCCCCGGGCGAGTGGATTTAACCCCCGGGCGAGTAAATATTGGCCCAAGCAGCACACGTTTGGTACTAGGTGGCGAGTAGATTTTTTTGTGTGGCGAGTAGATTTTTTGGTGATTTGTCAACCACTGTATATATATATATATATATATATATATACAGTATATATATATACAGTATATATATAAAACCCTCTTTCACCCCCCCCCCCCTACATGAGATTAAACAACAGAAAAAACACAAACTAAGCGCAGACTGTATGTTAAAATGTAACAATGTGTGATGAATCTTGGCTCTCGTGTGCAGCCTACTCACAGGATAGCAGTAGGTTTAGGGCAATAACAGGATCTGTGGAATCTGTAGTGTCATACAGGTGTAGTCAGGATACCTCTCACATTCATGAATCAGGTAGATGGGAACATGGAAGAGTTAAAAGAAATCTCCATGGTGCAGATCAATATAAAAAGGATAACTTTATGATGTAGTTTTAAAATTGCGCACTTACAATATAAAAATCAAAAACATGCATTTAGCACTATAACAAGTGACTCAGGAGTGTCAGGATATGGCCACCGCTCACCGCACCGCAGCTGCTTGTCCGCTCCACACTGTGGTAGTGTTGGGATCCCCTCCAGAGACAGGCATGCTCACCGCGCTTCCGTTTTCCTCCACTCTGTGCCGTTGGGAGACAGGCTCGATCACCGCACCGCCATTATTTGTCCCCCAGACACCGTAGTGCTGTATGGATCACCTCCAGTGTGTTTTTCGTTGCGATACGTCACTTCCGGTGTGTGCTGAACTCCGTCACGTCACTTCCGGTGCTGCTGTTTGACAGACGGCTAGCAGGGCCAATCCAAACGCTTCCTGGGCGGGTCCTCTCAATGTGTTTCGCCCAATAGGACAATAGGCTTCGTCAGGATACCTCACTTCCTGCAGGATCCTTCATTCACACTCGGCTCCTCCCCCTGGTAAATCAGACAGTCCAATCCAGAACAAGCAAAGGGGGGAGGGGTTTGAATAGTTCCCGCATTTTCTTGCAAGCTGAAGAGCAGCACAAGCTTGCAAAATGCAGAAATCTTTGCAGAACAGCACATGGCTTCCCTGGTAAGGTGGGAAGCGCCATTTTGAGCACAAAGAGGGTCCATGCGGCCCCCAGTGAGCTGGAGCCGCCATTTTGAGAGCACAAAAATACATGGCATCCTTGTAGGAGCAGGAAACACCAGATTGAGATATAACATAGTCCAGCACAGTGTGGTCTCCATTTGCATTCAGGAGCCACAAATACATTTCTGTCCCTGTAATCTTTGAGTGTCACGCACCCTGAGGTAGCATCAGGGAACGCCTCATACAGGGACCACAGTAACTCTTACTGCAGGGTGCACAGGGACCTACAGACATTTCCCATGTAGTCCCTGTCCCCTCACCTCTCTCTTCGTCGTGGGGTGCAGAAGGGTCATCACTCTTCCCTGGTGTCGCCTCAGGCCAGCCGCCCCAACTGTAGTGCCATTTAGGGACCGCCAGCTCCCTGGTGAAGCCTCAGGGATCTGCTCCCTTTTCTTCATAGACGGGTGCACAAGGGTCATGAGCGTAATCTCAGAGTTCCCTGTCCCCCTCACTCTCCGCTGTGGGTACAGGAGGGTACACACGCTTCCCTGGGGACGCCTCAGGTCAGTCGCCCCTGCTGCAGTGCCATTAATAGGCCGCCAGCTCCCTGGTGAATCCTTAGGAACCGGCTCCTATTTTCTTCTTAGTTAAGTAGCTGGGTGCACAGGGGTTCCTATTCAATCATAGAGCAGCCTCTGTCCCCTTGAAGTGCCTGTAGAGACTTACGCTCCCTGGTGCATAGCCACCAGGAATGGCCCCACATAGCAAGGTCTTCTGATTTAGGGTAACCCCCTCACTGGGGAAGCTTCAAGGAGAGGTTCCCTCACTGCAAAGTCTATTGCTGCTGCTCTGTGCTGCATACAAAGTTTTAAAACGCCACTGTGTGGTCCACTGTCCCTGAAAGCCTGTCATGTTGGAAAACCTGTCCTGTCCTGGGATGCAGTCCTCATCTCAGCAGCGCCTCCAAATGTAACCCTCTTTCACCCCCCCCCTACATGAGATTGAGTGGGGTACACTCCTTATGGTTACTCTGAGTGGTCTTGGTGCAGTAACAGCTGGCAAACAGGAGGGCTGAAGGCTCCGTGGTGTTGTGGGGAGAGCCCAGGACAGGAAACAGGGGATGGTGTGAGACAGGTTACCTTGTTCTTGTTCTCTCAGGGTGCATAGCGCCTCCAGCCAGTAGGGATCCCCTGGGGTCTCCAGAGGAGAGACCCCCCACTGACACTCCATTCTCCTCACACCGGGAACAGTGACACACACACAGCAGCTTATTTCTGTGGTTCTTTATTCAGAGCAGCATACACAGCATACAGCAGAACATAATAGGCCTGATCTTGCTCTCTGCCATTTTGCTCATGGCAGCTTAACTTCCCCCCCTCCTTACCCAGGTGGGGCAAGAGGGGGAGAACGATTCTCAGTCCTCTCTCTTCAATCTCTTCTCTCCTACTCCTCACTAACTAACTGACATACTATATTTTAGGAAACACTAGCTGATATACCCGGCGTTGCCCGGGATGTAATGATCCCGCTCCCCTCTCTCTATCTCTCTCCCCTCCCCCCTCTCTCCCCTCCCCCTCCTCCCTCTCTGTTTTTCCCCCGTTCACCCCACCCTTTACAGTCCCCTCCCCCCTTTAGAGCTTCATGCAGGGTGTGTGCGGCAGTGTGTGGGTGTGTGTGTGTGTCAGTCAATCAGTTAGTGTGTGTGTGCGTCAGGCATTGTGTGTGTGTGCGTCAGGCATTGTGTGTGTGCGCGTCAGGCAGTGTGTGTGCGTGGCAGTCATTGTGTGTGTGTGTGTGCAGCGCCTGCTTGTGCTGTGCCGGGAGAGGGGGGAAGAGGTGAGGCGGTGACTGTTTGTGCTAGGGGGGGGAGAGGTCAGGCGGTGAGGCGGTGAGCTTGCCGGCGCCGAGGAGCGGTGGCTGCGGTGGCTGTTTGTGCTGTGACCGGGGTGTGGGTGTGGGGGGAGAGGTCAGGCGGTGAGGCCGGTGGCGCCGAGGAGCGGTGGCTGCTGCTTTTGGTCGGACAGGGGGTGTTGGTGTGGGGAGAGAGGTGAGGCAGTGAGGCCAGGGTTGCCGAGGAGTGTGGGTAGCGTTGAGTAGCAAAGTTGTTCTCCTAGCAAGTCAGCTGCCAAGTGAGGTTCCAATTCCAAGTGAGGGCAAGAGGTGCACACAATGTGAGGGGGGGGTCGTCCATGGGCCAATCACACAGGGGGAAGAAATACACACAGGGCCAATCACACGTGGCGAACAAATACACACACAAACACTATTTCAGTCTTATATATATATAGATGTCTCAATTTGAATATCCTCAGGGAGTGTCTCTAACTTTGAATCATTACAACTCAAAGCTGGATACCGATTGGCTCACACACATCAGGGGGTTTTCCAACCCATATCCACCCTTTGGATTAACATGCTCAAAGGTTGCTTAGGCCCGCCCCTGAATATTGCTACAATACTCAGCTGAAATGCAAAACAGGCCAACTGAAGGAATTAACCTTTCCACTACCTGTTCTTACAGGACTGACAGAGGAAAGGCCCAGCAATAGCTGCCGAAGGCCAGCCAGCCAGGCTATATATATATATATATATATATATATATATATATATATATATACATATATATATATATATACATACAACTGTATGCTCATCTGCATGTCTTAGGCAGGTCTGCAACCCCGCCTTTCACCATTATCACACAGCACTTCCACTGCAGCAAGGGATTCTGGGAAATGACATGCAAATGAGCACACAGTGCCACTTTTTGCTTCAAAAACCATTTTTAACATGGTTCCCTATAGGCTTAAGCTTGCTGCATGGTCACAGCTTTGAGCACAGCCAGGGTTAAGGTGCATACCAGCAAGATTAAGCCTATAGGGAACCATGTTAAAAATGGTTTTTGAAGCAAAAAGTGGCACTGTGTGCTCATTTGCATATCATTTCCCAGAATCCCTTGCTGCAGTGGAAGTGCTGTGTGCTGGGTGATAATGGTGAAAGGCGGGGTTGCAGACCTGCCTAAGACATGCAGATGAGCATACAGTTGTATTTACATTTGCATATTTGCTTTGCTGTGGAGGGTTTTTGTCACTTTTTTTACTCACCATAACTTAACTCAGTGCTCTGACACTCTCATAAGAAGTCATCTGATGATCAGTTAGTTCACTACTGATTGCTATAACCGCAAGAAGCATAATATACAAGAGGAGCAGACACTCCATTCACATTAGCTTGGTGCTGACATTTTGAATGTTATTGACAAAGGCCCCACCAGGAATGTTCAATAAATGCACAGAATTATATATATATAAACTCTCTTTCCATCCTCCAGATCTATTTCTGCCCCTTCTAAAAATATATTTTTTTCACCATTACCCATCACATTTCTACTTTCTACATGCAGTATATTCTTCTTCAGACATCACTATTTCTGACTTCTTTTTCACTGCCCAAGTTGTTTTTACTACCTCTCCTGTGCTTATAGTATCTTTCGCAAACTATTATACTTCATCACTCTTCCATGCCCCATCTTTTTCAGCATCACTCTGTGATTGATACATGTTAGGACAGAATGGTTAAATAGTCCAGTTGTTTCGAATAGTTTGTATACTGCGAAAAGTAAAGGAGTGCTGCATATTTAACTCTTCTCTAGGGGGGTTGAGAAGTATATAAGAGACTCTTGGGTTTTCATCTCATAATATTCTATTTTAAGTTCTTCTTATACAAGGCTCTAAGGAGAATGGAGAAAGAGCAATAGCTTTTCCCTTAGGCCTCGGTCCCGCTGCGCTCGTTGGCGCGGGCGGCGGGTCGCGAGTTCCCCACCAGCAGGGGAATCCTCGCGAGCCGGTCCCGGTCCCCCCTGGCTGCACAGAGCACTACACGCTGTAGCGCGTCAGCCGCTGGAGACACCAGAGAATGGTGTTTCCTAGCGTTGACGCGTGACGTGTGTGGCTGTGAGCCAATGGGGAGGGGAGGCTTCGGGAGGAGGAGAGGCTTCGGGGAGCGGGGAGGAGTGTGGAGTGAAAGCAGGTGAGTGCCTGTCTGTGTGTGTGTCTGAGTGCGTGCCTGTCTGTGTGTGTATGTGTCTGAGTGCGTGAGTGCCTGTCTGTGTGTGTGTGTGCCTGTCTGTGTGTGTGTGTGCCCGAGTGCCTGCCTCTGTCTGTGTGTGTGTGTGTATGAGTGCGTGAGTGCCTGCCTGTGTGTGCGCGCGTGTGTGTGTGTATGAGTGCGTGAGTGCCTGCCTGTGTGTGTGTGTGCGCGTGTATGAATGAGTGCCTGCGTGTGTGTGTTTAAACTTACCTTCCAGCTCCAGCCCGAGTCCGTGGAGGGAGGGGGGGGAGAGTAGCGGGTCCCTCCGCTCAAGCCACGCCCCCCTCCCTGTCAAACCGCCCACCTCCCGATCAAACCTCCCGCCCACCTCCCGCTCCGGCTCCCGCTCCCTACAGACCGCAGATCGCGGTCTGTGTATCTCAGCGCACCGCCTGTCAGCAGCGCAGGTGCGCTGACTCTGGGAGCGGGGCCTTAGCCTTAGATTTGCTGTTTTATCTTTCATTCTTCATTCTTTTTGTTGCATCTTGATACTGGTATGTAACTCTGACTTGCTTCTAAACTATTTTCTATGAGACCACACAATACTTATTTTATAGTAGCTCTCATTTTCTTACAAACCTAGTATAATGTTAATTATGTTAGAATGCTACAAGATTTTTTTGTTTTATAATTTTTTTTTATTTGAGGAAAATGCTGCAGTTAATTGAATACACTTGATGCATACATTGTAAACATGTTAATTACATAGTCATTTGTACTTTTAAGGTTGTTAGAGTATATTAAGTTCCAGCAGAAAAAGCCCTGGAGTGGGGTTTTGGGGCAAAAGCCCCTTTAGATTAGCACTTTGATTTTAGCCTTTGTGGGCCTTCTTGGTCATTGACTTGCACTTTATTCCAAAAACTGTGTTGTAGTGATATTAATTTTGATAAACACACAGAAAGACAATAAGTAATTCACATAACAAATAATCATAGCTCCTAATAACCTGCATTGGGAAAACATAATTTAAACATGTTAGTTTGTGCCAGAACTTATTCAAGGATAAACCCAAATGCCCGTGAAGGACATGTAAGGGAGGAACCCCCCTTCACCCTTTTATATATGTAACACATGTACTGTAACCCCCCCACCCCCCCAATCTCATATCAGGCCTTTACTGGGGAGCTACGCTGTTACTAAGTGTATGGTGCTATACCTGTTAGGTTCACAGGAGCTCTGAGGTCTGTCTACGGTGTTATGGAGACAGGACAGGCTTTAGGATGGTCTCAGAACTGGTGTCAGTGCCTCCAGTCCCATGGGTCCTGACTAGAATCAGGGGACTCGCTATGGACACATATCTCCTTTCTTTCACACTGAAGAGATCCAGGCAGGTATATGTCAAAAGGGTATTCTTTATTGCATCCACTGCAGCTCTTTACACAGCGACACGTTTCAGCAGCAGATCACAGCTTCTGGGTGGTACACACTCCCTGGTATTCTGGGGTGCGAGTCCATGATGTTACTCAGGCCTTGGCCTGAGCTGAGCAAGCCTGCCCTCACAATGGGAAGGACTTACTGTACAGCTCTGGAGCATATCCTGCTAGCTTGAAAGCAGGGCTCCAAAAGACACAGTATGTTTTGTTGCATTCTGCTAAGAGCTTTCTAGAAGGGGCCGGCTCATGACATCAGACCTATCAGGATATGATCTCTCTCTCTTGCCATGAGTCACCCCCTCCTCTAGTTACTCCCAGGAGAAGCACAAGGGGGGGGGGGGGTCAATAGCCCACAGATTAACTCTGTCATATCTGCAGCTTTCAGGATTTTCAGACAGAGCAGGGAATTGCAGGCACAGATTACATACCTGCTATATATAGGAGGTACATTATACACTCAAATTGTCTCAGAAAGAGCTTACATGGTTTTAGTTTTCAGATGTGTGGGTAGAGCATCTGTGAACCATTTACATTTTGACAAAGTCCTTTGTCTTCATAAACCTGTCAAGGTTTGTCCCCATCTTATCTTAGGCTGCACTTATAGTGGGCGCGACAGAGCGATGGCGCCAACAAAATTCTTGTAGTCAGTAGAATTTGATTTTTGTAGAGGCGATGTCCACATGACTGCTTATAAGCCAATCAGAGAGCTTCTATTGCATCCTGCGTGTGTGTGTGTGTGTGTGTGTGTGTGTGTGTATGTGTGTGTACATTACCTGCTACTGTAAAGTGTCCTTCCTTTATATTGGATTTTACAGAACAAGTACAATATTTTTTATCTCCAGTGGCACAAACTGTTCCCCAATAAAAACTGCTGTCATAAAAAAAAGGAAGAGAAAATAAGTTTTATTTGCTTTTGGCTGCATTCTTTTATTGTCTCTATTACAGCTCAGGAGTTTCCCTCTGGGTAATAGGTGGTGGCAGAACCAATATATAAAATAAGGACTACCAAGAACGGTATTTGCGTGGAGCCTTTATAACCTGCATATACCATAGGAACTGAAACCTTCAGCACAGAACAAGACACAACAGTAGGCAGTGCCATTGCTGAGAGAGGCTGGGGAGTAATAATGATGCGGTTTCTTGCCTTTAGCCAGACTTGAATCGGAACACGCAGAACATGATGTGTACAATCTCCTGTCTCCGCCCCTCTGCCCTCCCACTTGCTGACGTCACTGGCCTTGTAGCCAGCGACGTCTCCAAAACATAAATTATAACTTTTGCAATGGTGACAGCGACGGGTGACGTCATCGGTCTTGGCGCCGGCGCCGGCACTATAAGCGCAGCTTATAACTTGTACAGTAGTGAGTACAGTGTCCAGTGAGGGCTGGTTGGGGGACAGACATTCAATCATAATTCCTATTTTAGCAGCTAACAATATTAGTTCCGTAGGTCACAAAATAACTTTCTGAATTCTGCCTTTGATTGCCCATGAGTCTACAGTTGCATGTTACACGTTTTTTTTTTAATTGAAAAACGCTGCACAAACATAAATGCAATTCACTCCACAAAACTCCATTCACAACATAAATGGTGGTGATAAATGAAGCAATACATATAGCTATGCACTGCAAAAGCTTCAAGCTTCTTGGGTTCACACATCATTTTTAAAAATTCAGGCTGTAATTAGCAGCTGAACACTATTGATTTGACATGAAGAGATGCTTTAAGAATTACTGGAAATTATTTGATATGTGTTGCAATTTGTATCTTCAGTGTATCCATACCAAGGATGAATATCCCAGATGAAGCCTATAGTTGGGTGAAACTCATGCACAGTGCAGAGATACATATTGAAAAGTGATATTTACAATTTTTTGTATCCAAGGAATCTAGAGTGCTCAATAGTGCATGCACAATTTCTCGTTATACAGTTAGCACTGTCTGTCACTTTATAGACTATTTAGAGACCTATATATTTGATTTGGAAAACTATCAGGATATATTATTAAATGAAAGATGTGTGGCATCCTCATAGAAATTAGGCTGAGGATATTGCTTTTTTTTTTCTTTTTTTCAAATTGCAGATTGCTTTATTTAGGGGGAAAATTTAAATTTGTGCACATGCAATACAACTGTGACATATTGAAGTCTACTCTGGTGAGACACAACACATATCACATATCTGCAGACAGTATGCACATTTTAAATCCAAGTACTGTTGTTGCTACCAATCAGACCCAAGTTGTTTAAGGCTTAATTTCCCTTACCTCATATCCATGTAGATCTTGTAAATTATTCATGTCACCTAAGGAATTTCGCTTGATCCCAGTTGGGAGTGAATGAATAAATTAATGATGGTGTCTCGTTTTGTTTTTTCCCCTTCATACTTCCAAACGCTTTTGCCTGGGCTCCCAACATCTAAGTTAATTGCATTTTACCCCTCAGTATGTAGTTATAGGTATCCATTTATGTCTCTAAATGTATGGGTATAATTTATCACCATTATACCATATCCCCAGTTGGAGGAGATTTTTTTTTTACCTACTGTAACATATGTAAGTAAGTAAACCTGAGTCAGTCAGTTTACAATAGTTGAAACTTCCATTTCAGAATTGTTTAATGAAAAAGTGGTACTGATTTTAAAAAACAAATAAATACAGTGCCTATGCTAATACTGGAGCATTGTAGTCAAATACATTAGACAATCTTATTTTGGCAGGCATGTGAAGAGATGAGTATTGTATAACCACATAATATTAATATTCCAACTTTCAAAGAATATCTATCTGCTTTATCCAACATTATCACAGTTGATAATTTATCTAATTTGTACACACATCATTTGGGAAAATTTCACGTGTGGCAAATGTCGATTTTGTTTTGATCTACAAGTACAGGTAGTCCTCGTTATCCAATGTTTCACTTTACAACGAATGGCATATCCAACGCTTTACAATGCAACCCTAGGGGCTGTTTTTCGACGCCGGAATGCGTTATCCAACTCTCACCGCCACTGATTAATATGGGACTCACTTTACAATGGTTTCACTATCCAACGCTACTTCCAGAACGGATTCTGTTGGATAACCGAGCACTGCCTATATCAGTAATCCTCTAATTGTAATATTTCCACAATGTTTAGTCCTGTGTTATTGTGATGAAAGAATAAATGAAAGTGTTCCAAACCTTAATTCATATTTTGCTTAAAATGTTACATAATGAGATGCAATAAATATTAATGGTTCATTTGATCTTTTAGGTTTTCACTTCAGGTTTCTGCAGTAGCTGAGAACTGCATCCTCACTGTGTATCCTTACTTGGCATACCATCGCACAGACCAACAAGTAATCTTAAGAAGTGGTAAGCAATTTATGTTTGTATTACTTATTCTTCAGTGCACATTACAACATTTCATATTTACCTTGTTTTTCATTATCTACACAGTATCAAGTTAAGAAAGGTATTGAATATGTAAAACTGAGCATATAAGCAAACGATCTAAGTAGTTTTTCATGCATATTTGATTGGTGATGTATGCTTTAGATTTGTTGAGTTTTTCATCACAGTTACTGAACCATGAAATAAAAATTGAATAGCACAATATATTCATATATTGATTGTTATATCAAAACCACAAACTAGTTACAGAAAAAAGAATACATGGCAATATAAACAAAATGTGACAAGGAGATCTTTTTTTTTAAAAACTTTATTTTGAATGAATTGTAGAATTTGGGGGTACAGAAATAAGAAAAATGGGGAGGTCAGCATATACATAAATTAAATGATACAAGTACAATTATACAGTTTAACAGATTATAAGGAATCAAAACTGAATGTACTGTAACAAACTAGACCATACTCCACCCTGACCTTTTGTTTCAACATTGTCCCTTATTCCCTTTAAATTGTAAATTCTTACGAACAGGGTCCTTGTGACAGGGTAAATAAAAGCCACCAGCTATATGCCTGGCAGACATATGTTTAGCCTGCAATGCAGCAGTGACTAGGTTAACTTCAGCTGGGAACCTCAGGACAATTAGTTGGATCCCAGCTGCCTAATCAAGGTGTGTTAAAAACCCCAGGCTGTAGACACATGGGGCTGGCTGTTGAGGAGAGAGGAGTAAGCTACTAAAGAGATTACTGATACAAGGTCTGTTAGTAGATGAATTATGAACTGTCTGTCTCCTGCATAGAAAATGGTAGCTGCCTTATTTTTACACTGTCTACTAAAGAGAAACTGTTTTGTTTTGTCTGCTGAAGAAAAAGCCATTTTTCTTTTGTTTGCTGATGAAAAGCTATTTTTGTTTTGTGTGCTGTATAATTTAAGGCTAAATAAATAAGCCTTATCCAAAGAACCTGCGTGTGTAGTTGCATTTACCCTGCAACATATGGTGTCAAGAAGTGCTGGGATTTTGAAAGGCCCCTGCAGTCAAAGGGCCACACACACATACACACAAGAATAAAAAAAATGGAAGAATTTTGAAAGAGTTTTTGTGCGAGCAGACCAAACAGCAGGGACAGTTAATGCAGGAACAGGCCCGGCTACAAGCAGAGAGAGATGAAAGACTTTTGCAGCAGCAAACCCAGCTCCTAACCCAGCAGCAGGCAGCATAGGAGGAGCGAATGGCCAAGCTGCTGACCCAATTCCTGGGGTCTGCCAGTCCAGTACTTGCAAGCAAACCCCCGATACTCCTGAGGAAAATGGCTCAGAACGAGGATCCAGAGGCTTTTTTACTGACATTTGAAAGAGTTGCCGAAGCTCAGGGCTGGGCTACAGATCGCTGGGCAACTGCTTTGGCCCCGCTCCTCATAGGAGAAGCCCAGGCCTCATATCAGGGCCTCCCAGCACATCAGGCAATGGACTACCGACAAGTAAAAGCCGCCATACTGAATCGCTTAGGTCTGACCCCAGAGACCTACCGGCAGCAGGTCCGGAACATGAAGTACACCGCTAAGATGAGACCCCGGGTCCTCGCACAGCGGTTATTGGACTTGTGTACACGCTGGATACAACCCAAGGAGTGCACTAAGGAGGCAATTCTTGAGCAGGTGGTTTTGGAACAATTTCTACAAATAATACCCCCTTCCGCACACTCATGGGTAAAACGCCACGCTGCTGAAACCCTAGCTTTGGTGGTCTGACTCGTGGAGAACTTCCTTGGGGCTGAGCAGCAGGCGAGTGTCCTGGACCCGACTCCACCGGCACTTGCGGACGCCCAAAGAGGGAGATCGGATCAACGGGGAACCTATGGCCCGTCCATATGCCACCGCCAAATCCAACGGAAGGAGCAGTCGTTCCAGCAAGGACGGAGTCCAAATGCTGGTCCCCGCCGAGACTCTCATCTCCTTCCTGATGTCGGCTCATCGCAAAATCAGAGGAACCTCCGAGGACGTCTCCCACAGGACCCACCAGATGCCTGGTCTCCAGTATCCGGTCCAGCAGAGCGCTATCCACAGCCCCCTCCTGCGAGGGAACCCTCTCCATGTTCCGCCTGTGGAGAACAAGGCCACCGGTATGTGGACTGTCCACTGATGGATTGGTCATTCAGCAGGACCTTAGCCTCGGCCTTCACTGGAGAAAATTACAAGCCCTGGCTACTTCCAGCCCTGATTGGGGGAAAAACCGTCCAGGCCCTTGTAGATTCGGGCTCTGGGAAAACTCTGGTCCTCCAGGAACTGTTACCGCCTAACGTGTGTTCTTTTGACTCCCCATGGAGTATAGAATGTATACAAGGCGATGTAAAACGCTATCCGACGGCCAAAATCCGGCTACAGGTAAAAGGGCAGAAGGCTTACCTCGAAGTAGGAGTCGCTCCTTGGCTCCCTGCCCCCGTTGTGCTCGGCCGGGACTGGCCTTTCTTTTCAGACCTAATGGCTCCAGTCTCTCACGAGGAGCCCCCTTCTATGGCTCAGGAGAACCCTGGCAAACTGTTCCCCTTCTCGGCAGACCTTTTTCCCAGTAGCCACCGGGTTCAAAAGACTCGGAAGCAAAGACGCTCTGACAAACAGGACTGGTTGCAGAAATCTGGGTCTCAAGGTGACCATTCTAGTAGTCAGAGGTCATAAGTGATGGCTGGGGATGGCCAGAGGGAGGGGGATATGGGTCCTGGAGATTTACCAGACCTATACCTCCCTGACTTTCGCCAGAAGCAAAGGGAAGATCCAGTTCTTGCTAGACAGTATGACAAGGTGGTGAAAATTGATGAGCAGATTTTAAATGCACAGGGGGTGATAGTATTCCCCCATTTTGAGCTATCAAATGATATCCTGTATAAGGTGAATAGGCAGACACAAACAGGGGAGGTCACCAGACAGATATTGATTCCCAAGGCGTTTGTTAAATCTGTGTTCACTCTAGCCCATACTGTCCCTTGGGGTGGTCACCTGGGCAGGGATTAAACATTGGACCATATTTCGTCCCGATTCTATTGGCCAGGGATGCATAGCGATATTGCTAAGTTATGTGCGGCATGTCCGGAGTGCCAGCTAACTAGTCCAAAGGGACAAAAACCAGCCCCTTTGGTTCCTCTACCCTTGGTGTCAGTTCCCTTTGAGAGGATTGGGGTAGACTTGGTAGGACCTCTAGAACCTTCTTAGAAAGGGCACAGGTTTATTCTTGTAATTATTGATTATGCAACAAGATATCCTGAGGCGTTTCCTCTGAGAACAGCAACGGCGAAGCAAGTAGCCAACAAGTTGTTGGAGCTGTTCTCACGGGTTGGACTTCCCCAGGTTATGTTGACAGACCAAGGTACAAATTGTATGGCTAAGTTGATGCAGGATGTCTTAAAATTACTAGAGGTCAAGTCTGTTCGGACATCGGTCTACCATCCACAGACTGACGGATTGGTGGAAAGATTTAACCGAACTCTAAAAGGGATGCTGAGGAAATTTGTAGATTCAGAGAAGAGAGCCTGGGATGAACTTCTCCCTTTTCTGCTATTTGCAGTGTGGGAAGTTCCTCAGGCCTCCACAGGTTTCTCTCCATTTGAACTGCTCTATGGCCACCAACCCCGGGGTATCCTGGACCTCCTAAAGGAGTCCTGGGAGGAACAGCGGTCCCCTTCTAAGAATACCCTGCAATATGTATTAGACCTTAGGAAGCGCCTAGATGTGGTCGGCCATTTTGCTAGGGAGAATCTAAGATCAGCCCAGGACAGTCAGGAGAGACATTACAATCAGAATGCTCGCATGAGAGTGTTTCTCCCGGGAGACCAGGTGATGTTATTATTACCCAGTTGCGAGAGTAAACTGCTGGCCAAATGGCAGGGCCCATTCGAAGTACTCCACCGCACGGGTGATGTGGATTACGAGATCGATCAACCAGGGTCCAGGAAGGGTAAGCAAATTTACCATGTGAACTTGCTGAAATCCTGGAAGATGCAGCGGTCTCTATTCATTCACCCAGTGGAGGAGGAAACGGATTTGGGTCCTCAGCCTCCATGGGAGAACATCGTGAGTGACGATAAAATCCCAATGGGTAAACAGTTGTCCTCTGAACAAAAAGGGGACTTGTTAGCAATTATGACCCAATTCCATGATGTTTTTTCTGATTTACCAGGGAAAACTAACTTAATTTCACATGCAATCGAGACAGCACCTGGGGTAAAAGTACATTCCCGTCCTTATAGATTGCCTCAAAGTCGTAGGGCCTTGGTAGAGAAGGAGGTACAAGAAATGTTACACTTAGGAGTGATTGAGGAATCATGCAGTGAGTGGTGCAGTCCACTAGTTATGGTCCCTAAACCTGATGGCAAGGTAAGATTTTGTGTGGACCTCCGAAAGGTTAATGCGGTATCCAAGTTTGACGCATATCCGATGCCAAGGGTGGACGAATTAATTGACGCCCTTGGTAACGCGGAATATATATCCACGCTGGACTTGACAAAAGGATACTGGCAAATACCCTTAGAGGAAAAGTCCAAGTGCAAAACAGGCTTTGCCACTCCCATGGGTTTATACCAGTTTGTGACAATGCCATTTGGACTGCATGGAGCCCCAGCCACATTTCAGAGACTCACGGATAAGGTACTGAGGCCCCATAGGACTTATGCCGCAGCCTACCTAAATGACATTGTCATTTATAGTAAACACTGGGGGGCCCATCTAAATAGGCTGAAAGCGGTCCTCAAATCTCTAAGAGAGGCAGGGCTCACAGCCAACCCTAAGAAATGTGCCTTGGGTAAGGCGGAAACCAAATACTAAGGGTATGCAGTGGGAGGTGGAAAAGTAAGGCCACTAGCCGACAAGGTAGTTGCCCTGAAAGACGTTCCGACCCCCCAAACAAAAACGCAGGTACGCTCTCTGCTGGGTTTAGCAGGGTACTACCGGTGGTTCATCCCCAACTATTGGGAAGTGGCAGCCCCTTTAACGGACCTCACAAAAAAGTGTGCCCCTACACAAGTGGTATGGTCAAGGGATTGTCAGAGAGCCTTTGAGGACATAAAAAGGTGTCTATCAGAGGGTCCCATCCTTAGAAGCCCAGACTTCAACACCCCTTTTATAGTGCAAACAGATGCATCGGAGATAGGGCTAGGGGCCGTGCTGTCACAACAGTTTGAGGGAGTGGAACACCCTATCCTTTTCCTGAGTAGGAAATTGTTCCAGAGGGAAAAAAACTACTCAGTGATTGAGAAGGAGTGCCTCGCAGTAAAGTGGGGCAATCGAGGCTTTGAGGCATTACCTGGCAGGAGTCCATTTTACTTTGGTGATGGACCATGCTCCACTGAAGTGGTTAAATAGTATGAAGGATTCCAATGCTAGATTGACTAGGTGGTATATGGCCCTCCAACCCTTCTCATTTGAGATTCAGCACAGGCCGGGAAAAGAGAACGCAAATGCTGACTTCTTTTCTAGAGAAGGGGTGGATGGTCGGGCTTCAGCCGTGCGTAGCCCCAGCCACACACTAACAGGGGAGGAATGTGACAGGGTAAATAAAAGCCACCAGCTATATGCCTGGCAGACATATGTTTAGCCTGCAATGCAGCAGTGACTAGGTTAACTTCAGCTGGGAACCTCAGGACAATTAGTTGGATCCCAGCTGCCTAATCAAGGTGTGTTAAAAACCCCAGGCTGTAGACACATGGGGCTGGCTGTTGAGGAGAGAGGAGTAAAGTACTGAAGACATTACTGATACAAGGTCTGATAACAAAGTAGATGAATTATGAACTGTCTGTCTCCTGCATAGAAAAGGGTAGCTGCCTTATTTTTACACTGTCTACTAAAGAGAAACTGTTTTGTTTTGTCTGCTGAAGAAAAAGCCATTTTCTTTTGTTTGCTGATGAAAAGCTATTTTTGTTTTGTGTGCTGTATAATTTAAGGCTAAATAAATAAGCCTTATCCAAAGAACCTGCGTGTGTAGTTGCATTTACCCTGCAACAGTCCTCATTAACTTTTATATCTGTGCTTGTTTGTCCTTATGATATGCCATTGTACCACATTGTGGAATATGTTGGCGCTTTACAAATAAATGATAATAAAAATAACTAAAAGAAAATGAAGATGCAAACCTGTGTAAGAAAAGAGAGAGGCAGAGAGGGAAAAAAACAAAAAAAAGGGGTTAAAACAAGGAAACCTCAGCCCTGTCAGCACTATATTAAAAACCACTAGGTCATTTGTAGCCTATTCACCAGTTTATGTTCTGAGAGAAAAGCTAGACATCAGGAACACTGTGACAATTAAGCAGTAAACAGGAGGGCCGAAGATACCCACTAAGTTTGGGCCACTAATAAATGCCAACCACAGATTCCATATCCTTGAACATTTGATACAGTTATTTAAAATTACATGCCCTATTTATCTCTTAATAATATTAATATCTGGAATATTAGACTTCAACCACAAAGCTGCTATACAACAACGAGCAGCGAGGATGTAGAGGAGCACAGCAGCGTTTCTTGGCAGCATACCAGCTAGTGGATCGCCAAAATGAGGGTAACTCCAAACAGGGATATGTATTAAAAGAGTACTTTAATGGTCAGAGCAAAACAACAATGGTAGGGACGCACCTACGCGTTTCGTCCGTAAAGGACTTTCTCAGATCCACTAGCTGGTATGCTGCCAAGAAACGCTGCTGTGCTCCTCTACATCCTCGCTGCTTGTGTTCACTCTGAGAGGACTGCACGCTGGAACGGATCCACTCATCAAGGACACCACCAAGGAAGGTAAAGGGCCTAGGCCTATTATACCATTACCCTTCAGTGCTGGACTGTCTGAGCTATTTCCCCAGGGTGTAATATACCATTACTAGGAGACCTATTTTGCGGTACCCGCGTGGGCACCACCAGGCCTCTGGTTTTTCACCCTGGGATGTTATGGATGTTATGGATTATACTATATGTCCTTGAACTTGGATCCATTATGGTATATGGAATTATCATTATATGAGCTATCTATGGTGATGCACCAAAACACCACTCACTTATATACAACAACGAGTAGCCATAAATATATGGTTGACGAGTTTCCTCTTGGATTTCTCTGAAAGAGCAGAAAATGGTATGTTCCACACATCAAATAATGTATTCTATTTATGCCTCTATATTTCCTAATATTAAAAGCCATACTCTAAATATCTGTCTTAAAGGTCGTATTACAGAGTTCTTGGTTGTCAAATTATGTTTGTTTTTTTTAGAAGAGAGTGAGGGAATATTTGAAGACTGTGTGTAGCAATATGTCTGGTGGTCTGCCCGGTTTGATAGCCTGAGAAGTGATTTGAGCTCCACCGAACCACATCCCTGTTGTTTATCATCTCACCAACCCCTGTGTCACAGGGGAACAGCTGCAGGACTGGAATCCAGTTGCTGGAATAGGCTAGCAGGCATGAAGCTTTGGTCAGGAAACAGGTCAGGGCAGGCCCCAAGCAGGTAACAATGGTCAGGAACAAGCCAGGGATAAGGGCAATAGAGGAGCACTGAAGTACTGCACCGACACACTTTATTCGAGCAAATACCCAGTATGTACCTGGCAGATACCTGGAATGCGCCGCTCCTCACCTCTGACAAGCCCCGTTGCGTTTGCCTTCCCAGCCTGGGTTCATGCCTGGCTGACGGGCGGCTGATCTGTTAAATGATAATGATTAGGATTTAATAGGCTGCAATGCTTCGCGTGTCTACCAGATGGCATAAATTCATGAATTGTAATGCAGTATATATCTACTATATATTTCTGAAAGCACTGTATGTCTGCGTCCCTAGCGGCAATCTCATTGGTCCCTTGGCCCGCCCGCCCCCGCACACCTCTCATTGGTCTGAGGCGGAGTGACGGGCCAAAGGACACACAGGGAGAGACACAGGGAGAGACACACACACACACACACACACACACACACACACACACACACACACACACACACACCTCTCTCTCTCTCTCTCTCTCTGTCCTCTCCCCCCCCCCATCACACTCACCTCCCTCTCCACTCACCTCCCTCTCCACTCACCTCCCTCCCGCTCAACTCCCTCCACCTCCCGCTCCATTCACCTCCCTCTCCACTCACCTCCCTCTCCACTCACCTCCCTCCCGCTCAACTCCCTCCCCGGTGCGGGGACAGGCAGTGGGCAGGGCAGCCTGCCGCTGCCTCCACCCACCTCCCGCTCCCTCCACTCACCTCCCGCTCACCTCCCGCTCACCTCCCCTCACCTCACGCTCACCTCCCCTCACCTCCCGCGCGCGGGGACAGGCATTGTTCAGGGCAGCCTACCGCTGCCACGCGGCACCTAAGATGGCGGCGGAAGGACCCCTTCCTCCCTCGTGGACTAACTAACATGGCGGCGGCCAGAAGGAGAGGTGAGTGTGTGTGACTGAGTTAGTGTGTGTGTGTGTGTGTGTGTGTGTGTGTGTCACAGCGTGACAGTGTGTGTGTGGGACACTGTGTGCGTGTGTTACACTGTGTCTCAGACACTGTAGAGTGGGGACCGGAGCTACACATGGGGGGGGGGGGGGTCAGGAGCGGAGAAAGATACAGGGGTAGTGGAGAGGAGGGACCCGTGAATTTAAAGCAAACCAACCCCCCCTCCTGTCCACTGCCCCCCCCCTCCTGTCCACTGTCACCCCCCCTCCTGTCCACTCTCCCCCCCCTCCTGTCCACTCTCCCTCCCTCCCATCCCCTCCTGTCCACTGTCCTTTCACCTGTCGTCGTCCCCCTGTCCACTCTCCCCCCCCTCCTGTCCTCTCTTCCCCCCTCCCATCCCCTCCTGTCCACTGTCCTTTCCACTGTCCCCCCCCCTCCCCCCGGCCACTGTCCCCCCCCCCCTCCTGTCCACTGTCCCCCCCCTCCTGTCCACTGTCCCCCCCCTCCTGTCCACTGTCCCCCCCCCTCCTTTTCCCCCATCCCCCTCCCCTCCTTTTCCCCCGTCCCCCTCCTCTCCTTTTCCCCCGTCCCCCTCCTCTTCCCCCCCCTTTTCCTAGCGCTAAATGTAACTCACGGCCAACGCCGGCTCTCCCCCCCGCTCCCCTTTCTCCCCCCCCGCTCCCCTTTCTCCCCCCCAGCTCCCCTTTCTCCCCCCCGCTCCCCTTTCTCCCCCCCGCTCCCCTTTCTCCCCCCCGCTCATCTTTCTCCCCCGCTCCCCTTTCTCCCCCCTCCTGTCCACTGTCACCCCCCCGCTCCCCTTTCTCCCCCCCGCTCATCTTTCTCCCCCGCTCCCCTTTCTCCCCCCTCCTGTCCACTGTCACCCCCCCCGCTCCCCTTTCTCCCCCCCCCGCTCCCCTTTCTCCCCCTCCCCCCCGCTCCCCTTTCTCCCCCCCCCCGCTCCCCTTTCTCCCCCCCCCGCTCCCCTTTCTCCCCCCACCACTCCCCTTTCTCCCCCCCCCGCTCCCCTTTCTCCCCCCCCCGCTCCCCTTTCTCCCCCCCCCCGCTCCCCTTTCTCCCCCCCCCCGCTCCCCTTTCTCCCCCCCCCGCTCCCCTTTCTCCCCCCCCCGCTCCCCTTTCTCCCCCCCACTCCCCTTTCTCCCCCCCGCTCCCCTTTCTCCCCCCCCCCCGCTCCCCTTTCTCCCCCCCCGCTCCCCTTTCTCCCACCCCCCCGCTCCCCTTTCTCCCACCCCCCGCTCCCCTTTCTCCCACCCCCCGCTCCCCTTTCTCCCCCCCCGCTCCCCTTTCTCCCCCCCCCCCCGCTCCCCTTTCTCCCCCCCCCGCTCCCCTTTCTCCCACCCCCCCGCTCCCCTTTCTCCCACCCCCCCGCTCCCCTTTCTCCCACCCCCCCGCTCCCCTTTCTCCCACCCCCCCGCTCCCCTTTCTCCCACCCCCCCGCTCCCCTTTCTCCCACCCCCCCGCTCCCCTTTCTCCCACCCCCCCGCTCCCCTTTCTCCCACCCCCCCGCTCCCCTTTCTCCCACCCCCCCGCTCCCCTTTCTCCCACCCCCCCGCTCCCCTTTCTCCCACCCCCCCGCTCCCCTTTCTCCCCCCCCGCTCCCCTTTCTCCCCCCCCCCCGCTTCCCTTTCTCCCCCCCCCCGCTTCCCTTTCTCCCCCCCCGCTCCCCTTTCTCCCACCCCCCGCTCCCCTTTCTCCCCCCCCCGCGCTCCCCTTTCTCCCCCCCCCCGCTCCCCTTTCTCCCCCCCCCCGCTCCCCTTTCTCCCCCCCCCCGCTCCCCTTTCTCCCCCCCCGCTCCCCTTTCTCCCCCCCGCTCCCCTTTCTCCCCCCCGCTCCCCTTTCTCCCCCCCCCACTCCCCTTTCTCCCCCCCGCTCCCCTTTCTCCCCCCCTGCTCCCCTTTCTCCCCCCCGCTCCCCTTTCTCCCCCCCCGCTCCCCTTTCTCCCCCCCCGCTCCCCTTTCTCCCCCCCCCCGCTCCCCTTTCTCCCCCCCGCTCCCCTTTCTCCCCCCCGCTCCCCTTTCTCCCCCCCGCTCCCCTTTCTCCCCCCCCCGCTCCCCTTTCTCCCCCCCCCGCTCCCCTTTCTCCCCCCCCCCGCTCCCCTTTCTCCCCCCCCGCTCCCCTTTCTCCCCCCCCGCTCCCCTTTCTCCACCCCCCGCTCCCCTTTCTCCACCCCCCGCTCCCCTTTCTCCACCCCCCGCTCCCCTTTCTCCACCCCCCGCTCCCCTTTCTCCCCCCCCGCTCCACTTTCTCCCCCCCCCGCTCCCCTTTTCCCCCCCCCGCTCCCCTTTCTCCCCCCCCGCTCCCCTTTCTCCCCCCCCCGCTCCCCTTTCTCCCCCCCGCCGCTCCCCTTTCTCCCCCCCCGCTCCCCTTTCTCCCCCCCCGCTCCCCTTTCTACCCCCCCCGCTCCCCTTTCTCCCCCCCCCGCTCCCCTTTCTCCCCCCCCCGCTCCCCTTTCTCCCCCCCGCTCCCCTTTCTCCCCCCCGCTCCCCTTTCTCCCCCCCCGCTCCCCTTTCTCCCCCCCCGCTCCCCTTTCTCCCCCCCCCCGCTCCCCTTTCTCCCCCCCCCGCTCCCCTTTCTCCCCCCCCCGCTCCCCTTTCTCCCTCCCCCTCCTCCCCTTTCCCTCCCCCTCCTCCCCTTTCCCTCCTCCCCTTTCCCTCCCCCTCCTCCCCTTTCCCTCCCCCTCCTCCCCTTTCCCTCCTCCCCTTTCCCTCCCCCTCCTCCCCTTTCCCTCCCCCTCCTCCCCTTTCCCTCCCCCTCCTCCCCTTTCCCTCCCCCTCCCCCCCTTTCCCTCCCCCTCCCTCCCCCTTTCCCTCCCCCTTTCCCTCCCCCTCCCTCCCCCTTTCCCTCCCCCTTTCCCTCCTCCCCCCTCCCCCTCCTCCCCTTTCCCTCCTCCCTTTTCCCTCCCCCCTCCTCTTCTTTCCCTCCCCCTCCTCCCCTTTCCCTCCCCCTCCTCCCCTTTCCCTCCCCCTCCTCCCCTTTCCCTCCCCCTTTCCCTCCCCCTCCCTCCCCCTTTCCCTCCTCCCCTTTCCCTCCTCCCTTTTCCCTCCCCCCTCCTCTTCTTTCCCTCCCCCCTCCTCCCCTTTCCCTCCCCCTCCTCCCCTTTCCCTCCCCCTCCTCCCCTTTCCCTCCTCCCCTTTCCCTCCCCCTCCTCCCCTCCCACCCCCTTCCCCTCTCCCACACCCTTCCCCTCTCCCACACCCTTCCCCCCCTTCCCACCAATCTTCGCCTTCCTGCCCGCCTTCCTGCCTCCCCGCCTCTGCCTTTCACCCGCCCTTACTCCGCCCGCCTCTGCCTTTCACCCACCGCCTCACAGCCGCTGCATGCACTCAACAGACTCCCGCCACACTCGACCCATACCTGCCGCCACACACACCTGCTGCCTCCCGCCCCTACGCACCGACATCACTGACACACCGCCTCACACCCTAGCAGGACCCCCACTCACAGAGAGCACTCACAACCCACGCGACACCTGCCGCCTCACACCCTAGCAGGACCCCACTCACAGACAGCACTCACAACCCATGTGCCACCCGCCGCCTCACACCCTAGCAGGACCCCCACTCACAGACAGCACTCACAACCCACGCGCCACCCGCCGCCTCACACCCTAGCAGGACCCCCACTCACAGACAGCATTCACAACCCACGCGCCACCCGCCGCCTCACACCCTAGCAGGACCCCCACTCACAGACAGCATTCACAACCCACGCGCCACCCGCCGCCTCACACCCTAGCAGGACACACGCCTCACATTTTTACATCTGTTATGTCACCAAAATATACATTGTACTGTGGTGTGTTTACAATAAACCATTTTTATACAACATCGTATTACATTTTCTTCCATCTTTCTTTTCAACATTATTATCCAACCTTTACAACAAATAGTCACCTATTGTTCCACGATTTATAAATAATACTACCTATTACGCATTTACATCCCGGGCAACGCCGGGTCTCTCAGCTAGTATATATATACTGTGCAGTATTGCAGCCAGCGGGAATAAAATGCTTCAATCCCTGCCTGGAAAATATTGCAATGCACTCGGGCAGAAAACAGTCACAAAACTCAATACACCCGGGTATACCCGAATTCGTGGGACTAGCCGAGCTCGAATAAAGTGTGTCGCCAGTGTAGATGTCCGAAATAAAGTCTGGTAATGAGCAACAGCAAACAACACAGATACAGTGAGCTTGTTTACAAAGAGAACCACAATAAACAGGCACATGAAGCAGGAAGTTAGGGTTTTGGCTGAGGCCTAGGCCCTGACTGAGGCTGAGGCACAGTTGCCAGGTATTAGGCAATTAGAAAATTCAGAGAGTTCTCTGCAGGAATCGCAGCAGATACACGGCAGTTCCAGTGGCATACCGGGAGAACTCCGGGGTTCAAGACCCATCATGGGCATTCCTGACACTCTGTTTCCCAAACTTTAATTCCACAACAATAATTGACTGAGCTGGGAAGCGTGGTAATAAGAGAGTAGATTAGGTATAGCTAGTCCGCCAAACTCAATAGGTCTCATTAACAAAGAGTTCTAAGCCCTAGGACGCGTCTAACCCCTAAATAAATCTAAAGATATGTGTCTGGATAGGCTTACGATCTTTGTTAGAACTATCTGGGATAGTTATTCTTGGGGAGTGAAGGACATGTGCTGGTAATAACACCCAAAAAAGGGAGGGCTTCTGTATAACATCTCAATTTACAGACAGACGTTTCTCCATTTCCTTAAGTAAATTGATGTTAAGGGCCATGTATTTACAGTGGTTGATCTTAAACCCCGAAACTTCCCCAAAACGTAGATTGTAAAGTCTTCGGGGCACAGACTACTTTTCATAATGTTACTTTTATGTCTGCAGCAATCAATCCCATTATGTGTTATATTATTATCTCACGTATATTACTGTTGTGAAGCGCTATGTACATGGCGCTGTATAAACAAAGATATACATACAAGAAGAAGTTCCAGCAGCTGGAATAGGTTGGGCAGAAGTAAGCAACTTAGATAAGGTCAACAGGGGAGATCATTTAAATTATTTGCATCCTATTTAAATACCAGATATATCAGGATCCCTAATAAGTGAAACCATGGGATAATGGGCTTCCCAGTCTTGTACTTTACCTATGTGGATCAAATCAGATAGGAAACCAGAGCAGCAGACTCTCGCTGAGGGGTATGATAAAGTGCTTGGATAGCTGTCAGAGATTTACCCAAAAAGCCAAAAAAGCTGAGGACAGAGAACAAATACCTCCAATCTAACCTATCCAAAGATTGCTGTGTCAATTGATAATAGCATAGCTGAAGCTTTGGTGACATAAGCCCTATGTATAAGATCTACCATCCTCCTGATGTTATCTGGGGCCTGTCTTGATGAGATGAGTCCCACTTGATAATAATGGATCAAATCAGCCAAATATATATTTAGACGGTTTGCAGAAATGTGTTTCGAGGTTTTTTTTCTCGGAGGCACCGTTGTCCGAATGCGCCCAGGAGGTTGGGATCTAGAGTTACCGATTCCCCAATAAATGTGTCCGGGAATCGCGTCCCGGCAATACTTCCCCTTGAAAACATAAGCGTGACTCACCACTAGAGCACCCTGCTTCAACACAACTCGGAAAGGAGAATGAGGCACAGGGGAAAATGTGTATCCCTTTAGCTGAGGGAATCCCTAGGTTAAGGGGGTACCCCAGCTAGTGCCAAGGTGACCCACAAACAGTATATGGTTTGTGGGTGCCCAACCATACATAAGGTTGGGGGGACTCTGAGTCCAAACTGAGTCAAAGGGAAAGTGTGTGGGGAAATAAGGCAGACAGAAATAAAGAGACAACATTTTTTCCTTTTCTATTCCCTCTACCCTAAAGACTCCAAACTTTGGGAGACTTAGGTAGGGTTTTGGGGTGAAAAGCAAGTAATTTTGATTGCAGGAGATCTGGGGACAGAGTTGCCGGTGGCCCTATAATTCTCCCCGGCTTACTCGCACTATTTTCGTGTTCCCGGGGTGAGTTACACTGGGCCATACAGTATCTCCCAGACTCCTAGTTTTCAACCCCAAATCCCCACCTAAAGTCCCACATAGCTGGAGGAGTTCCCTGAGAATTAGAGTTTATAAAAGTGTATTTTAATGTTTTAACATTCTAACCCATTTCTAAACAGGCAGCCTGTGCAAACCCAAAGGTGCCAGTATGTCTGCTGGACATCGGAGTTCAAAGCAGGCAGAGGATGGCCAGAGGTGTGAACGGCATTTGGTTAGCGGGGAAAGCCAGAGTACTAGGTCTGGAGATCAATGGCAGTCCTCCGGGATGCCACTTGTTCTGTCAGACCTTGGGGCGCCTGCCCAGCAGGTGGAATTGGGATAGCTTGGGGGAGATGTGGCAGGCTTGCACATGTCCCTTGGCTATTTCAAATTCCCTGATGACCCAGATTTTCTAACCGGCTTGGCTCTAATTGGCTGCTTGAGAAAGTTCCCTGATTGGGCACTGATTGGGTATTGAGTTTTGCCTCTATGTTTCAGCTAGAGCAGGGAATGCTATAAGAATCTATGAGCCAATCAGATTGTGCGTTCTCCTTTAGTCAGAGCCGAAAGAGCGCGGGTGGGCTTTTCAAAGTTGATTTGTGCGAAATAGCAAAGCAACCGGCTTAAATTTCAAGCCTGAAAAGCCTGCCCGCCAGAGACTTTTGCTCCCAAGTTCTCAGAAATGAACGTAGTGGTCGCGGTTGGGATTTCATGCCGATTTGAGTTCCAGGAGATTCATGCTGACTCGCGGTCAGGCGGGACCAAGTTCTGAGAAACGAACTTAGGGGTGGCGTGAGGAATTTCATGCTGATTTGAGTTCCAGGAGATACCAGGCTATGTCCCAGTCAGGGAAAACTCTCCCAATTGAGTGCCCTGCACCTAGGAAAGTATAGTTTTCGACCCCATTGGAGCAGACGTCCCCACTTCAGCACGGTCTCTCCTCCTTTCCTTCCTTAGAGGAACTCGGCCCCACGTGAGCTCAGAGAAACTCTCCTCTGTAGATCCACTGCCAAGGGCTGTGCCAACCTTCCTTCTTTAGCTGGGGAGCACTTCTCTGTTCCCCTCTCTGGGACAGCAATCTCTCAGTTTGTATCTCTCTGCATGTGTCTCTCACACATGGCAGCTCTCTGTAGTCACTTCCTTACTATTAAAAACTCCATGAGCAATCAGGAGTTCAGCCTTCTCAATTAGGCATCAGCTGAACTAGCTACTTCTAAGGAGGATTAACTCTCTGAGAGCTCAAAAAGTCCCTTTCTGCACTGTTCCACCACCTAGAGGACAGTGATGGGGTATATATATACACAGTGCCACATTTTGCTTCAAAACTATATATATATATATATATATATATATATATATACAGCTAAACCCCGTTATAACGCGCCTCGTTATACCGCGATTCGGTTATAACGCGGTTTTCCCGTGGCTCCCGTTTAAAAAAAAAAAAAAAAAAAAATGTTTTTTTTTTTTTTTTTTAACATTTTTTTTTTTGCACACTGCACACACTGCACACACACTGCTCATTGCTCACACTGCCACACTGCACACACACTGCACACTGCACACACACTGCTCATTGCTCACACTGACACACTGCACACACACTGCACACACACTGCACACTGCACACACACTGCTCATTGCTCACACTGCACACACTGACACACTGCACACACACTGCACACACACTGCACACACACTGCACACACACTGCACACTGCACACACTGACACTGCACACACACTGCTCATTGCTCACACTGCACACACTGACACACTGCACACACACTGCACACTGCACACACACTGCTCATTGCTCACACTGCACACACTGACACACTGCACACACACTGCACACTGCTCACACTGCACACACTGACACACTGCTCATTGCTCACACTGACACACACTGCACACTGCTCACACTGACACACACTGCACACATACTGCTCACACTGACACACACTGCACAGACACTGCACACACTGATACACTGCTCATTGCTCACACTGACACACACTGCACACTGCTCACACTGACACACACTGCACACACACTGCTCACACTGACACACACTGCTCATTGCTCACACTGCACACACTGACACACACTGCACAGACACTGCTCATTGCTCACACTGCACACACTGACACACTGCTCATTGCTCATACTGACACACACTGCACACTGCTCACACTGCTCACACTGACACACACTGCACACACACTGCTCACACTGACACACTGCACACTGCACACACACTGCTCACACTGACACACACTGACACACACTGCACAGACACTGCTCATTGCTCACACTTACTGCACACAGCTCTCACAATACACTCACATGTCAGCAGCCCACCCCCCCCTCACATGTCAGCAGCCCACCCCCCCTCACATGTCAGCAGCCCACCCCCCCCTCTCACATGTCAGCAGCCCACCCCCCCTCTCACATGTCAGCAGCCCACCCCCCCCCTCTCACATGTTAGCAGCCCACCCCACCCCCCCTCTCACATGTCAGCAGCCCACCCCACCCCCCCTCTCACATGTCAGCAGCCCACCCCACCCCCCCTCTCACATGTCAGCAGCCCACCCCACCCCCCCTCTCACATGTCAGCAGCCCACCCCACCCCCCCTCTCACATGTCAGCAGCCCACCCCACCCCCCCTCTCACATGTCAGCAGCCCACCCCACCCCCCCTCTCACATGTCAGCAGCCCACCAGCCCGTTTTTCACATGTCAGCAGCCCACCAGCCCGTTTTTCACATGTCAGCAGCCCACCAGCCCGGTGGAGGTTGGAATAATGACATCACCCGCAAGGGGCGGAGAGCGGACGGCTTGATTGACAAGAAGAGGGCTGTGGGCGGGGCGACTGAATGAGGCCAGGCAGTAAGAGTGCCCGGATGTGGGATGCTTGTTCTGCAGTCATTGGTGCCATATAGGAGGAGGTAAGTGGGCGTGGCTTGCATCCTTTACCCCCCTTTGTCTCTATGGCAACTCCTCCTGCCCGGGTGATTTGCAGTGCAGGGTGGGCGGAGGTGAGTCAGAGCCGGGCGTGGTGGACCCGGCCGGGGAGGGGGAGCCTCGCGCTCCGGGACCCTCTCCCAGCCTCTCCTCCCCACCCCTCTCCCTCCTTCCCGCCGCTCACCAGGACTCAGTGACCGGAGCTGCAGCTAACCCAAGTCCCGCAGGCTGTGCGAGGTGCTGGTATCTGTCACACCCTCCCTGACCCCACACAGCGGCTCTGATGCTGGGCGTAGCGGTGATGACGAACAGGTAGGGGACCCTGCATTAAAGCCTGAGAGAGATTAGTGTCTCCTCACCCTGCCCACCCCTTCTCACCATCACACACACACACACACACACTCACACACTCTGTCTCTCTCTCACGCACGCACACACACACTCTGTCTCTCTCTCTCTCACACACGCACGCACACACACACACGCTGGGAGGACACAGACACGTGCAAAACCAGGGGGCAGAGGGAGGACGGATGAATCGCCACCATTTTAAAAATTTTATTTATTTATTTAACTTCCTTCCCTCCTCACACCCGATCAGGAGCGCGGCGGCCATTTTTTTTTTTTTAATTAGCGCGACCCCGTTACTAACGCGGTGGACTCGGGGTGGACCCCGAGCACCGCGTTATAACGGGGTTTAGCTGTATATATATATATATATATATATAAAAACAAACATCACAGCTTGCACTCAATGTACTGGTTCATATAGACAGGTGCTAGTCTCAAATAATAGAAAAACAACATTACCATTCTCTCGTCCGGTAAAGAAAGACTGCACTCGGTTCAGTAATCATGAAAAACTGTATTGGGCATCTGAATAAAAAAGATAAGTCACCCAATCCGACGTTTCGGTCCTGGAATAGGACCTTTCTCCAGGACCGAAACGTCGGATTGGGTGACTTATCTTTTTTATTCAGATGCCCAATACAGTTTTTCATGATTACTGAACCGAGTGCAGTCTTTCTTTACCGGACGAGAGAATGGTAATGTTGTTTTTTTATATATATATATATATATATATATATATATATATATAGCCAAAAGAAAAGTGATTATAGTAGCGCCACTCATAAAACAGTGAACAATAAAAAAAACCTTTACAAAATAACTACTGCTGCGGCACAGTTTATTCGAGCATTTGCCCGTTCTGTGCCGCAGCAGTAGCCTGGCGCGCGCCCGAGTGTGACGGGCGCACGCCGAAGCAGCGGAAGAGCGCCCTCCGATCGGGGCGCTCTCCATACCGCTGCCGGGTCCGCCGGGTCCCCCGGAACCCCCTGCCGCTGTCCCGCGATCGCGGGACACCAGGGCTCCCTCGGGGAGCCCCTGGACACGCGTGCAGCGGGCGCACGCTCCCGATGACGCGTGACCGCGCGGCGGCCACTAGCAAGCCGGGAGATTTCCCGGCTTGCGGTACCGACCACACTTCAATAAAGTGTGTCGGTAGTGTATGTTTAAAGATAAAAAACAATCCTATAGTGAGTAAACTTAAAATTAATATTGACTAACTAAACACTCTATTACAAAAACATACAAATATAATAAAATTAATAAAAAAAATATAAAAAATGTCCAATTGTAATAGTCCAAACCCCAAATTGAGTCCTGATGGGTTACACAGGGATTGATACAGGATCCAGGGGTGTACGGCAGCTCTCACATGGAAGAACCACTTCCAAGGCAAATTCTATAGAAAAAGAAAGAAAACAGAGCGCACGCCCCATAATGTGATCCTGTACATTTAATGATAGGGAGGGGTTGGTGGGAGGATTAAAAACACTTACAAAGTATAAGTGAAAAACAAGCAATTTGTGACAAAATTATTATCACCACCCATGCAGGCTGTCTCGTAACATATTAGAATCTAACTGGTACCCTTGGGCAATGCATCCGACAGTGTCCGTCCTTTCCGCGATCAAATGAAGTCCTCCACGCAATGTGTCATCAGAGTAGGCCTCAATGCTGCTCCTATAGAGACATACAAGCAATGGGGGAGCGTGGGATTAGAAAAACATTTGACAATAAAAAACAATAAAATACAATAAAATTAATGTGGTTACAACAATATTGCTGGGGGTTGGTGAAAATATTAAATACACTTACACGGCCATGTGCAAGCGGACACGGTAATGTGGTTTCTTTAAGCAATTCCAGTCACTCCCAACAACAGGTAATGGTGGTTTAGAGGGTTTTGAAATAAATATATAAATATATCTGTACTCACACGGCCATGTGTGAGTCCTTGCAGGAAATTGGTAACTTTGGGGTTAAATTAACCCATCTGCATCTCCCCCCAGTGTAGACTCTTCTTTGTTTGCAACCAACGTGGGATTCTAACTCCAGTCTTGGGCATCAGATGGGGACTCTCCCCAGTGGTGGTAGTAGGGGGGGGAGTAGGTAGAGAAAGTGAGGCACGTTGTCAGTGGGGTTTAAAACACATTTATTAGTTTTAAAAGCAATTGGTACAACAAGACTCACATACATACATAGTGGTTGGACCCCTGGCCTCCTCGTGCAGTCCAGGATACAGTTTAAGCAGCCGTTATTGCCAATCACGCGTCCGTGATGCAGGAGGAAAAAAAACAAAACTTTTTCTCCTTATCTGCAATGGCTGCCTGGTTGATCCGGCTACGGGAGCCACGTTGGGCCAAATTCAGCAGGAACTTTAGAGCTACGCGTTTCGTCGAATCATCGACTTCCTCAGGCTCATATTCTGACGTGGAGGGGGTCTCTGAGTTTTATAAACCCCCTGTGTAATCAAAGTCTAATTGGGGCGGGCTGTGTTTAATAAAGCCCTAATTACAAAGTTTTTTTTTTTTTGTTTTTGTTTTTTTTTTTTTTTGTTTTTTTTTTTTTTATCAACGAGATTTACATAATTCATGTTCTGTAATCACACTGTCTTGCCTTTTAGAATTGGTTTAAGTTAAAACATTCTTGTATACTTAAATTAATATCCCTAACCATCAGGGGTTAATAGATGACTGCAATAAAATACATACTTGTTGATTATTTAATGAGATAATTTTATCAGAGTATTGTCAAATTTATTTGTAAACTTCACACACATTTAAACAATTTTATACAAATTCTACTAAAATTAAAATTCACAGGTATTTTGGTTTTAAGACCTCCAATGGGGTCCATCTAATCATATGTCAGAATTGGTCATCTGGTGATAATAGTTCAAAGTGTACTTGCTCCTTGAACCTGAACATTTAGATAAAAAATTCTTACCATGTAGATTTATAAACACATATAAATTAGTTAGAACATTTTGGCTATCAAAAGTGCCCAAATCCTTTAATATAAAAAAGTAAATTACCCATCCCCGTCAGGGTTATACATTGGTTAAAAAACAATTATAAATGGATCATACGCAATATGTTCCATTTTAAAAATTAATCACTTTTGTAATAGTCGCACAAAATATTATTATCATTCTAAATCTAAAAGCTATGAACTAAAAATCTAAAAACAAGACTGACAACTAAAAACTAAAACTAAAAAGGGAACTGACGCTGGACAAAGAAAATCTAGGGAACTAAAGGGAGCTGTAACAGAATGGAACTGTAAATGAATGGAACTGTAAAAGAAGAAGGGGAGAGGGGAAATACAATCAAACCCACATCTAATCCAATTTTCTTATGGTTCTAGATAGGGGTAAAAAGTTCCTCCCTCATAACTCTATATAGTTTAATGAATGCCTCAGTAGCCCAGTAAAATTTAATTTAATTTATTCAATTGAAAGCGGCGATATCGAGGTCGACGTTGAGGCCTGAGGGGGACATGGATTTCAAACGGTATATCCAAAACGTCTCCCTCTGCCGTAAACGTCTCAATCTATCACCCCCCCCTCCAATTCTCAGGGACCACTTCTAATCCCCTATAAAGTAGTCCTGAGGGGTCCCCCCCATGTTTCTGGATAAAATGAAGGGGCACACTATGGGTGGTCATTCCCCTTCTTATATTGCCCAAGTGTTCCAGTATGCGGGTCCTAAGACTTCTTATGGTCCGGCCCACATACTGGAGTCCACATAGGCATTGGAGCATATATACCACGTATTTGGTTTTGCATGTGATGAATTGTTTGGTCTTGAACCCCTCGTTTGTAACATTTGAGCTGAATTCTATTTTATCAGTCATCGCATGCTTACAGGCCTTGCATTCAAAACACTTAAAAAACCCCATCGGTTTAGGTAACCAGTTATTGTTTTTAATCTCAGTTTCCTTCCTGTATACGCTGGGCACTAATTTGTTTTTAATGTTCTCCGCCCTTCTGAAGATAACACGGGGTGTTTCTGGCAGATAGTCTTTTAATAGTGTATCTTTGCACAGCACGTGCCAATGTTTCATTAAAATCTTTTTAATATTATGGGCCTCGTTGTTATATCTTGTTATGAATGGAACGATGTTATTGGTGGTGTCTCTTTTTTGCTTGGGTACCATCAGTTCTTCTTTATTTAAATTCAGAGCTCTCATATGTGCTTCTGCAATTAAATCCTGTTTATACTGCCTTTCTTCGAATCTGGTTTCCAGAACTCCTGCTTGTTCTCTATATATCTCAACCTCTGAGCAGTTCCGTCTAATTCGTCTGAATTGTCCGAACGGAATATTCTTTAGCCATTTTTGATGGTGGCAACTGCTGTTTAGTAAAAAGTTATTAGCATCAACTTCCTTGAAATAGGTCTTGGTTTTGAGAATATTCTTCTCAATGTAGATGGTTAGGTCAAGGAAGTTGATGCTCTCTGTACTCATCTCTGATGTGAAACTCAGATTAACCTCATTGTTATTAATATAGGTCAAGAAGAGTTTAAGATTTTCCTCGCTCCCCTGCCAAATGATGAGCACATCATCGATGTATCTCTTCCAGAGGACCAGGTTTGCTCCGTATGGGTTTTCCGACCAGATGTTGGTCTCTTCCCAATGTGCCATGAAGGTGTTGGCATAGCTTGGAGCAAACCTGGTCCCCATAGCGGTCCCGCATTTTTGCAAGAACATGGACCCATCAAACCAAAATAGGTTATGAGACAGAATAAACCTTATTCCATCTAGTAGAAAACATTTTTGTTCCTGTGGGACTGATGGGTCTCGGGTCGGGTATCGGGTCTCTGACACAGAACTTCTCTGAATATGTTGACATATACTTACAGAAGTATGCGACTAGCGCAAAAGCCTATCTAAAGGACACTTTAGAAGTCCTAAACATACTATCAACAATTAAGTGGCAAGAAGACTACATATTAGTGACCTGTGATGTGACGTCTTTGTACACATCAATACGGCATGAGGATGGGTGTGCAGCGGTGGCATTTGCGCTGGAGAAAGACCCATCAGTCCCACAGGAACAAAAATGTTTTCTACTAGATGGAATAAGGTTTATTCTGTCTCATAACCTATTTTGGTTTGATGGGTCCATGTTCTTGCAAAAATGCGGGACCGCTATGGGGACCAGGTTTGCTCCACGCTATGCCAACACCTTCATGGCACATTGGGAAGAGACCAACATCTGGTCGGAAAACCCATACGGAGCAAACCTGGTCCTCTGGAAGAGATACATCGATGATGTGCTCATCATTTGGCAGGGGAGCGAGGAAAATCTTAAACTCTTCTTGACCTATATTAATAACAATGAGGTTAATCTGAGTTTCACATCAGAGATGAGTACAGAGAGCATCAACTTCCTTGACCTAACCATCTACATTGAGAAGAATATTCTCAAAACCAAGACCTATTTCAAGGAAGTTGATGCTAATAACTTTTTACTAAACAGCAGTTGCCACCATCAAAAATGGCTAAAGAATATTCCGTTCGGACAATTCAGACGAATTAGACGGAACTGCTCAGAGGTTGAGATATATAGAGAACAAGCAGGAGTTCTGGAAACCAGATTCGAAGAAAGGCAGTATAAACAGGATTTAATTGCAGAAGCACATATGAGAGCTCTGAATTTAAATAAAGAAGAACTGATGGTACCCAAGCAAAAAAGAGACACCACCAATAACATCGTTCCATTCATAACAAGATATAACAACGAGGCCCATAATATTAAAAAGATTTTAATGAAACATTGGCACGTGCTGTGCAAAGATACACTATTAAAAGACTATCTGCCAGAAACACCCCGTGTTATCTTCAGAAGGGCGGAGAACATTAAAAACAAATTAGTGCCCAGCGTATACAGGAAGGAAACTGAGATTAAAAACAATAACTGGTTACCTAAACCGATGGGGTTTTTTAAGTGTTTTGAATGCAAGGCCTGTAAGCATGCGATGACTGATAAAATAGAATTCAGCTCAAATGTTACAAACGAGGGGTTCAAGACCAAACAATTCATCACATGCAAAACCAAATACGTGGTATATATGCTCCAATGCCCATGTGGACTCCAGTATGTGGGCCGGACCATAAGAAGTCTTAGGACCCGCATACTGGAACACTTGGGCAATATAAGAAGGGGAATGACCACCCATAGTGTGCCCCTTCATTTTATCCAGAAACATGGGGGGGACCCCTCAGGACTACTTTATAGGGGATTAGAAGTGGTCCCTGAGAATTGGAGGGGGGGTGATAGATTGAGACGTTTACGGCAGAGGGAGACGTTTTGGATATACCGTTTGAAATCCATGTCCCCCTCAGGCCTCAACGTCGACCTCGATATCGCCGCTTTCAATTGAATAAATTAAATTAAATTTTACTGGGCTACTGAGGCATTCATTAAACTATATAGAGTTATGAGGGAGGAACTTTTTACCCCTATCTAGAACCATAAGAAAATTGGATTAGATGTGGGTTTGATTGTATTTCCCCTCTCCCCTTCTTCTTTTACAGTTCCATTCATTTACAGTTCCATTCTGTTACAGCTCCCTTTAGTTCCCTAGATTTTCTTTGTCCAGCGTCAGTTCCCTTTTTAGTTTTAGTTTTTAGTTGTCAGTCTTGTTTTTAGATTTTTAGTTCATAGCTTTTAGATTTAGAATGATAATAATATTTTGTGCGACTATTACAAAAGTGATTAATTTTTAAAATGGAACATATTGCGTATGATCCATTTATAATTGTTTTTTAACCAATGTATAACCCTGACGGGGATGGGTAATTTACTTTTTATATTAAAGGATTTGGGCACTTTTGATAGCCAAAATGTTCTAACTAATTTATATGTGTTTATAAATCTACATGGTAAGAATTTTTTATCTAAATGTTCAGGTTCAAGGAGCAAGTACACTTTGAACTATTATCACCAGATGACCAATTCTGACATATGATTAGATGGACCCCATTGGAGGTCTTAAAACCAAAATACCTGTGAATTTTAATTTTAGTAGAATTTGTATAAAATTGTTTAAATGTGTGTGAAGTTTACAAATAAATTTGACAATACTCTGATAAAATTATCTCATTAAATAATCAACAAGTATGTATTTTATTGCAGTCATCTATTAACCCCTGATGGTTAGGGATATTAATTTAAGTATACAAGAATGTTTTAACTTAAACCAATTCTAAAAGGCAAGACAGTGTGATTACAGAACATGAATTATGTAAATCTCGTTGATAAAAAAAAAAAAAACAAAAAAAAAAAAAACAAAAACAAAAAAAAAAAAAACTTTGTAATTAGGGCTTTATTAAACACAGCCCGCCCCAATTAGACTTTGATTACACAGGGGGTTTATAAAACTCAGAGACCCCCTCCACGTCAGAATATGAGCCTGAGGAAGTCGATGATTCGACGAAACGCGTAGCTCTAAAGTTCCTGCTGAATTTGGCCCAACGTGGCTCCCGTAGCCGGATCAACCAGGCAGCCATTGCAGATAAGGAGAAAAAGTTTTGTTTTTTTTCCTCCTGCATCACGGACGCGTGATTGGCAATAACGGCTGCTTAAACTGTATCCTGGACTGCACGAGGAGGCCAGGGGTCCAACCACTATGTATGTATGTGAGTCTTGTTGTACCAATTGCTTTTAAAACTAATAAATGTGTTTTAAACCCCACTGACAACGTGCCTCACTTTCTCTACCTACTCCCCCCCCTACTACCACCACTGGGGAGAGTCCCCATCTGATGCCCAAGACTGGAGTTAGAATCCCACGTTGGTTGCAAACAAAGAAGAGTCTACACTGGGGGGAGATGCAGATGGGTTAATTTAACCCCAAAGTTACCAATTTCCTGCAAGGACTCACACATGGCCGTGTGAGTACAGATATATTTATATATTTATTTCAAAACCCTCTAAACCACCATTACCTGTTGTTGGGAGTGACTGGAATTGCTTAAAGAAACCACATTACCGTGTCCGCTTGCACATGGCCGTGTAAGTGTATTTAATATTTTCACCAACCCCCAGCAATATTGTTGTAACCACATTAATTTTATTGTATTTTATTGTTTTTTATTGTCAAATGTTTTTCTAATCCCACGCTCCCCCATTGCTTGTATGTCTCTATATCTTTAAAAGGGTTCCGGATTAACCCTTCCCTGGGGTTGCAGCAGAGGGGAACTCCATGCTGGCTCAAAGCATCTGTCATAGAGCCGTGGTCTAACTTACTGCCACATTGTAAGCACACCTCATATATTAAGCTTAAGGTAAGCGCCAGGTTTTTTCCTATTGTCTCAATGCTGCTCCTGCACGCTCCGGCCGGGGGTGGGGGGGGACAGTGGACAGGGGGGGTTCCTTAAAATATTCCGGGTCCCTCCTCTCCACTCCCCCTGTATGTTTCTCCACTCCCCCCTCTCTCTCCGCTCCTTCCTCCCCCCCCATGCGCAGCTCCGGTCCCCACCCTACAGTGTCACACACACACACACACACACACACACACACACACACACACACACACACACACACACACACACACACACACACACACACACACACACACACACACACACACACACACACACACACACACACACCACACACAGTGTCACACACACACAGTGACACACAGTGACACACACACACACACACAGTAACACACACACACACACTCACACACAGATATGTCACCTCTCCTTCCGGGCGCTGCCATCTTAGGCACTCGGCGCCGCGAGGCAGCTGCAGGCTGCCTGCCCACTCCCTGTCCCCCCGCCGGGGAGGGAGGGAAGTGAGCGCCGGGGAGGGAGGGAAGTGAGCGCCGGGGAGGGAGGGGAGTGAGCGCCGGGGAGGGAGGTGAGTGAGCGCGTCCGGCGGTTTGTCCATAGGGAGTGCGGTTCGTCCGGCGGTTTGTCCGGCCATGTGCACAGGGGAGTAAGCATGAGCGGTTTGTCTATAGGGAGTGCGGTTCGTCCGGCGGTTTGTCCGGCCATGTGCACAAGGGAGTAAGCATGAGCGGTTTGTCTATAGGGAGTGCGGTTCGTCCGGCGGTTTGAGGGAGTGCGGTTCGTCCGGCGGTTTGTCCGGCCATGTGCACAGGGGAATAAGCATGAGTGTTAGCTACAGGGGAGTAAGCAGTGTGTACACAGGGGTGACAGCATGACTGTGAGTTGTGGGATGACAGTGTGGTCAGTGTGAGTGTGTGGGATAACAGTGAGTGTGTGTGTGTGTGTGTGTGTGTGTGTGTGTGTGTGTGTACGTACACAGGGGTGACAGCATGACTGTGAGTTGTGGGATGACAGTGACTATATGTGTGGGATGACAGTGACTGTGTGTGTTTGTGTACACAGGGGTGTGTGTGTGTGTGTGTGTGTGTGTGTGTGTGTGTGTGTGTGTGTGGACAGGGGTGAGAGTGTGAGATGTAAACTTACCAAGGACTCCGTAGGGGTTCTGTGGGGGTATGCTGTCAGTGCAAGTGTGTGAGAGTGAAGTAGGTGTGTGTCAGTGATGTCACTGTAACTTTTGGCCAATGAGAGTCGTGTGGGAGATGTGTGTCACAGTGGGGCGTACCTCTTGGCCAATGAGATTCGGGGTGGCCACGGACCAATCAGATTCACCGCAGCTAGTACCAACCTTTTGATTTTATATATTAAAATAGATTGTTTATTCTTAAGCTTCCTACAAGCATCCTGTGGGCTTTATTGTCCCTCTCGTAATTTTTCTGGGATGTCCACTGAATGGCCTTTTCAGTTTTGTTTGACCGGCAAAGATTAAGTTTCCCCCTAACTTTTAATTATATGATCAATAAAAGCTGGAGAGTGGGACAATGTGTTCTGAGACTCCAGGGTGGCTAAACGAGAGGTCAATTCTGACATTATCTGTGGCTTAGACCTTTTCCTATATTGTAGGAGTAGATTGTAATAAACAACCCTCTTATAACCGTCTTGTGGGGTTCCTATAATGTCGGCGAGTACGTATATTTGCCTGGAGAGTTTGGGAAGTAAGAGAGACGTCAACTAATAATAGACATTATTCATCAGTATGAATTATGTTGGGAAGAATAAAAAGTGAATTCTATGAACAGTGGGTGTAAATCTCCATACGTTCACCAACCTTAGTTCTTCCATAAACTTATTATAAGTTCTAGTATCCACTGAGTTCACGCTACAGTCCCCACACTACTGGGACCTGAATCTATCAATTGTTCTGTTCATAACTGTATTGAAGTCTCCTCCTACAATAAGGGAATCCTTTTTGGAAATCCTACAGAGAGAACACCTTCTTAAAAAATTGTGCATGTGCTGTGCTAGGTGCATAAATAATGCCTATGGTGAGTACACTAGTACCTATTGTACCTGTAATAAATATATTATCCTATATTATTATAACTATATTATAAACCTATTATCTCTTTAGATTCAGTCCATCTGAAAGGGGAAATTACTATTGATTAAAATTGCTACTCCTCTTTTTAAGTTTTTTATTTGTATGGAAGACGAAGATAAGAAAGCCCGAGTATACTGTTTATTGAAAAAGGTGGGAGTATACAGTAATTATATCCCTGCCTCCTCTTTATAGTTAGACATAGCAAGCCACCGCTTATGTGTACGAATAAAACCTTTCACGTTAGGTGAAACTTTCTTAAGAGGAAGCATTAAAAATGAGGAAGTTTACTAGCGAGTGCCGGAACCTTTTATGAACTTGACCCTTAAGGTCTCTGTAAGAGACATGAGCAGAGGTACAACCAGTAGCTGGATATCTTTTATGTAAATATTGCACCTGAGGAAGGGAGATCCCCAAAACGTTGTGCGTTTGCAACCTACAAATAAAACAGTTTATTATGCTATAATGTCTGGTGTAAGACTTTATTAGAATAGTGAAAAGTTCAGTCCGCGCTCTGGCTCTTTAAACTTGGAGTGTTGGTCCCTCTCAGTTCTCTTGCTGCTTCTGTGTTTATGAGGTGTCTCCCCCACCTCCAAATGTGGTCTCCACCGGAACCCCGATGGTGATACCAATATCAGCAAAACAAGAAAAAACACAAAAGCGCACCAAGATGAGAGATAGATATTGTATTAGCAACAAATAATAAAATTAGTAACTTACATATAAAATTTCTTTAATAATCCCCGATTCTGGTGTCTATCACAGGAGTAGGGCATCACATAGGAAGTATGAAGGGTAATCTCAGTTCTGAGAGATCAGACCCGCGCGCTGGGGCTGTCTCTGTTCACTCTCCTGTCCTCCACGTGTGGTAGCGTGGTGCGGAGTGTAGCGCGCATGTGCAGGAACCGGGGCCTTCAATAGGTGTCCTTAGGATGCCTGTCCGTTTTTGATAGCATAGAAACGATCGGAAATAAGCAGGAACGGTACACTTGAGTGTGTACTGGTGGTGGGTAGTAAAACCGCCAGCCACAACAGTCGCGACTGTACCACACGCTACCACACGTGGAGGACAGGAGAGTGAACAGAGACAGCCCCAGCGCGCGGGTCTGATCTCTCAGAACTGAGATTACCCTTCATACTTCCTATGTGATGCCCTACTCCTGTGATAGACACCAGAATCGGGGATTATTAAAGAAATTTTATATGTAAGTTACTAATTTTATTATTTGTTGCTAATACAATATCTATCTCTCATCTTGGTGCGCTTTTGTGTTTTTTCTTGTTTTATTAGAATAGTGCGGCAAGAAGATATTCAGTTCCAAGTTTTACTACATAGTAAAAGTGGCATCCAAGCCACTCTTCAATTGTCGGCACCTTACAAAGAAAAAGGACACCCAATACAATTATATAAAAGGTGTGCAGTAAGATCAAAAACCTTTATCCTGACTGTGAGGTACAACCAGGGAGACATATTTGGGAAAAAATAAATCCTGGCTTTTATTCGGCCCGTGGCTTTAAGCAATACATTTTAAGGAAGCACACAAATAAATAAACATCCTATCCCTTTGTAAGGACTGCAGGGCTGGGAGGATAAGCCTCTTACCAACCTACTGTATAACCTATAAGTCCATAGAGGTACCTGTAAGCAGGGGGATCTTTCTGTCAGTATCTGGGTTGTGTCCGTTGAGGGGCCACCCTCTGGCGGGTTTGCTGCATCCAGGATGTAGATGGTTTGTTTTCAGGATGTCTTGCTGGAAGCACAGTCCTTCTGTGCTCAACGCAATGTTTCTGTAAGTCTCTTGCTGGCAACACAGTCCCTCTGTGCTCAAGATATCTCCCCTGCAGTTCAAGCAGGAGGCTTTTCTACCTGTCTGATGACCCAGATGGAGACTGGTTAATTGTCTCTAGCTGCAATTAGCCAGCTCCCTGCTGGATTCCTCAGACCAATACAGGATTTCTATTGAAGCCCTATTAGAAAGGGGTTAAAGCCCTTTAACACGCTCTAATAAAATAATGAGCTCACATAGGATTGAGAAAATGTATATCAAAGCAAAAAAAATAAAATAACTTAATACAAAAATAAATAAAATTGGGTAAAGAAAAAATCACAAGAAAAGGCAAATATACAATAATCAAAATGACCCAGGTTTATCCTTGAGGTGTCTTTATCCCAACCCGACACTGGTAAGAATGAGAGAAGGACAAAAAGACACAATGTCAGATGCCTGGACATTCCAGAAAACTGATATCTGGGAGGCATACATCTTATAAACATCAACAATTCCACTCTAATTAATTTGCCAAGCTATCAATAAAGGGATATAAAGCTTGATAGAGGCAAACCAGGAGCGATAGCCAGAAGTGTCTGAAAGTCTCGAAGTCAGAAGGTCTCCCCAGGAGCTGCATAATACCAGGTAAGCTGGTCGAAGCTGTATGAAGCTGGAGCATGTAGTGCCCACAGCATCCACTTCCCAGGGCAGACACTGACCGAGAAGAAGCACAGCTATGGGTGGCCATGAAGTGGAGGCTGCGCTTATCTGGGTCTCTGTCTGCTTCAGTTTCCTCCGTGGATGCCTGTCTGAGAAAGCCACCACCGGAGAGCTCTGGCCCGAACTCACCCTGGACCACGCTGGCCTTAGGGGCTCACTCCCATATATGTCCACTGTTTCCCATGGGAGCAGAGGCCCCACCACTCAATGTGCAGGGCGTTCTCGGCATCTTTGATAGAGATCTACAAGCTCTTCTTCATGCTCATCAGTCTAAATGGGAAGCCCCATCTGTATTTCATGTTATAAATGTACAGGGCCTTCGTGACCGACTAAAGGTTTAAACAGTTCTGCAGTGTTACCTGCGAAATGTCAGGACACAGAAGCAGCGTGGTCCCATCAAGGTCCTACAGTATGAGGGCCGACTTGATCCGGCAAACATTGTGGACTCTTTAGATTTAAAATAATGATAGCGCACAATCACATCTTTTGATATGTTTGCATTGAGAGCGTTCAGCTTCAGCACCCTATGAGCCCTGTATAAAGGAAGTAGGCTTACTGTGATCGCGGGGCTTAGGCTCTGAAACAGCCGAGTAGATATACCAGAGATTCTTCACTGTCTCTGGGATATTCCTAATCCGGATATTGTTCGGTCTAGAGCAGTTGTCATTATCTTCTTGTTGTAAGATCTCATTGATCTGTTTTTTTTTTTACCAGCTTTCATATCGTGAGAGAGATAATTATGGGCCTCTGTGAACTCAGCCATCTTGTTTTCCAGCTCATGAGTTCCCCCTCCGAGCTGAGTCACTTCACACCTCACCTCTCTCAACGGCCAGCGGCGAAATGGCATTGGAAAATTTTCCCACGCTGGTTAAAAGTCCATGGCGAATTGTCCTGTTCCTGCACCGTTAATTTTGTGTTGAAATGATAATCGATGGGCATAGCAAAGCATTATGCTTCTATTCCTCTGTGAATATTCAGATTGAATATCAGCTCAAGGCATCTAAATATTTACATTATGTAAGTAAATTAGATGACTTCTTGAACATGACTCATGACATCTGATGTTATTTCTACAGGCCCTTATTCAATGTGCTAGATGCTACTCTATGCTGGAGATTGTAGTCCCATCCATTTCAATGTAGCTGACCTGTATAATCCAGCACTGAGAAGCAGTTTCACAGCATATTAAATAGGAGCCCGGTGTGAGTGCAAGGTACAGTGCAGAGATGAGTGATGGTATGTGCAAAAGAACAATATCATTATACAGTATCTGATGAATGTGTACAATTTTGCTACTGTAAATAACCCATGAGCATGCACATTTTTGTTGCCATAAAATGTGAATTGCAGACAATTCTGCAAACATTTATCAAAAGACATCCAAAAAATTCAAAATAGAGACATTTGTAAGCTGATCTTCATTAATATAAATACGGTGGTTTTTTATGCTGACAATGAGATTTTCAAAATGTTGTCTGTTTTATTGTGCATTCCAACAATGTCCACTTTGATAGGTTTGCTGGACTTTTTCTCTGCTATTAACAATGGAAACAAATGTTTCTTCTTTTGAGAAGCATTTTTCTGTAAATTTGTTGGAGTAATGCACCACAAGCCACACCATTACATATTATAGTGAAAGACAATGGTAATAAATGATTTTGTCCCAATTTCATACAATTTAGGTGAAAATGGAAAAGGCTGCGGCACTGGGGAAGCTGTTCTGCGCCCCTGTTATGTACCAGAAACACCTTCTCAAAGTACGTCCTCCAGTTCCCTTGGTGTAGTCACAAGCTCAACATATGAAGAATCAATTTCAGGTATGTTCTAACTTTCTTTTACAGCACTGATTGTTCATATTCCATGTGAAAGCATATAATGTATGAGTACATCAAGGAAGACAATAAACATTACATAGAAAGGACTTAATCCATCATGTATGTTGAAAATTCCTTAGCTACAGTACAGTGCTAAAGTTCTTAAAATACATTATGTGAAAGTGCATCAGTTTGCATGCATGAAACTTTTTTTTTTTTAACTTGGTACTATGTTTCTTAAAGTTTTGAGGACTAATTTGTAAAATATTTTTTTTTTTTTTACCTATTTCCTTTAGTCTTCCTCTTTCCAGATTTAATGCACTGAACAATCCGATGATAAAGTGGAGCTGTCAAAGTTTTACAGAGCTTTACCAGCATCCAAGAGAAAATGTATCATTAAAAAGAATCACCAGCAGACCGATAATGAGCTTTTAATTAGTATTATTAAAACAAAATACCACCTTTATCATAGTCACAAGCTCATTTAGGGTTATATTTAATATTTAATGTGATGATGAACTGATGCAAACTTATTTTACTTCTGTTTAAATCATTGTAATGTTGAAAAGCGTCAAAAAGGTGCAAAAGTTTTTATATACTGTACAGTGCTCTAAAAAATAATACTTTCTTTTGTTCAATCCGTAGCATATATCTTTGATAAAGTTTTGTAGAAAATGACAAAATAATGTAATAGAATGAAAGATATCTATGAAGCTAAATAATATTTACATCAAAATTAAACATAAATATGAAATTACTAATTAAAAAAAACAACAACGAAATATAGATATTAGATTAAAATAAGAATAAATGAAATATTCACAACAGCAAAAATAAACAATGTGGATGAAATGAGAAGGAAAAGCTGTTCCATGATCTTTGTGAATCCAGGATGTAGTGTAAAGGTTCTTTATTAACGAAGTTTGTTTAGTCAATAGGTTGCTGGTACACAACAGTAAAACAGTACATTCTTCATCTTTGTTGGCAGTTCAATTTTTTTTAAAGAATTCAGGGCAGCCTTTGGCTAGTTGGAAGCTTCAGGGCCTATATTGGAACTCCCATTTGAGCAGTGATGGTACATAGTTACATAGTAGATGAGGTTGAAATAAATGTCGTTGCCTGTATAAGCCTGAGGTCCAGAAGCCAACACACCATTAAAAAGACACACAACTACCAGTGGTTCCAGTGGTTAAAATGCTTTATTATTTCTATCCTTTAGTAAGTGGGCAGACATATGAGCCAAGCTGAGTTTCATATTACCCACACTTATTGCACAGTGTACACTATCAGTAGCTTCTCTTTTATGGGTGATCCTGCTCCTTCTGGATTTTGGAGGAGAATTGAGTTTGAAATAAGACATACGTCCATCAAGTTCAACTTGCTAAATGTAGAGGACAGATACTTATCCTATATTTGTATTTACAGTATGCTGACAGTATATTGATCCAGAGGAAGGCAACAAAAAAAAACACAGTGAAATAGCATCTAATGATATCTCATAAGGGGAAAAATAAATGCCTTCCTGGCTCCAAATATTAACAATCGTATTATTCCTTGAATCGATATCCTTCCCAGGTTTACTTATTTGGTATATATCCCTGTATACCTTTCCTTTCTAAAAAAGACGTCCAACCTTTTTTTTTTTACAAATCTATTGTATCTCCTATCACAGTCTCCATGGGTAATGAATTCCACATTTTAACTGCCCTTTCTGTAAAAAAACTTTTCCTTTGTTGCTGGTGAAATCTCCTTTCCTCCAACCTTAAGGGATGACTTCTTGTATTGTCCCCGAATATATTTGTACATAGTTATCATATCCTCTCTTAGATGCGTCTTTTCTAATGTAAACAAATCTAATTTAGCTAGCCTCTCCTCATAAATCAGATTATCCATCCCCTTTATTAATTTGGTGGCTCTTCTCTGTATTTGTTCAAGGTCCATAATGTCTTTTTTATGGAGTGGTGCCCAAAACTGTACTCCATAGTTTTAACTTAACCCGAGCCCTTCCTTTCAACTATGTCCCATACTCCTGAGAATACCCCTTTCAAATTCCTAAAAGGTCTATGTATCGCCCATATAAATATCCAGAGCCTGCTGCCCAAACTGGATGAACTAAGGGAATGGTGCCTTACGCATAAACTCAAATTCATCATAGTCACAGAAACATGGATAACTCTTAAAACTCTTGATGCAACTATCGCAATAAAGGGATACTCCATTTTCAGGAAAGATAGGTCAAAAAGTGGAGGATGGGTGTTATTTTTTATATTGCAGACATTTTAAAATGTATTTGCATAACTTGCCGCAAACCTGGTCCCCATTGCAGTTCTGCATTGTTGTAAAAAGTATTGACCATTAAAATTAAAAATGTTGGGTTTCAGAATAAATGAAATGCTGTCTAATAAAAAGTTTTTTGTTCATCCAGTAGACCCTCATGTGTGTCCAGTGCTCTGCCTATTGCTTCATGACCTTGGTCATGGTCAATACTGGTATATAGTGAGGTTACATCACATGTGACCATTGTGTAACTCGGTTTTCATTCCACTTTAGATAGTATATCCAGCACCTCCATAGTATCTCTGAGATAGGATCTCATACCACTCGTATATTGTTGTAGGTAGTGGTCAATGTATTCTGATAGATTTGAAGTAAGAGACCCTATCCCAGACCCTATATTTTACCATTTATGCTGCTAAATTACCCCCCAACCACACCCTCTTTTGAAATCCTAGTTGGCAAAATCTGCCTGCCCTTTTGTAAGACCGTTCTTATTGCTGGCATCTACCGCCCCCCTAAAGCCCCACTACAGTCCCTAACTGATATCACCCAGGGGGCTATTCACTAAGCAGTGAGCCTTTGTGCCCGATTGGGAAATTTGTAATCCCACTATAAAAAATGAAGCCAGACGCGGATTCACTAAATGAAGCGCATTTGGGTAGGTGCGAGCAAAAACAAGCCCGATCGTGCAAGCTGTTTCCCCCCCCCCCCTCCCCGTTAAAGTGCTTAAAAATCTAAAGCACGACAGCTGGTTGAAGATAAAGCAGACTGTAAGAACTGTATGGAGACGCTGCGTCTCCATGCATGGCTCTTACAGGCGATGGTACAGTATACATATACATTTTAATACTAGTGTACAAAAGCAGGGGGTCTCCTGAGCTGAACCGCATTGGTCTCAGCCTCAGGGACCCCCTACTTCAGGGGTGCGCAAACTTCTTCAGCTGTGCCCCCTGCCCAGGAGCCGCAGCGTTTGCGCCCCCCCCCTCTCCCAATGACTTGGCGCAAATAACATAGCGGGTCATGTGACGTCACGTGACCCCGCTGCGTCATTTTACGCACGTTGCCATGGTGTCACATCGCCGAAGACCCGCAGAGAGCAGATAAGTGAGTTACAGAGGCCTCACGCCTCACCCGGCATTTAATTTAAATGGTGTGAGGAGGAGCGCGGGGCCTCTGTAACCGCCCGCCCCCCCTACAAATTATCCCACCCTCACTGGGGGGCACGCACCGCTGCCCTACTCCATGAGATACAGGCCCTGTTATGGGGGTGCCGGTATCCCCTGTGTCATGTGACTGGGGGATTTAAATCCTGCAGGTTGCATCCTTGTGCTTTCTTTTTAAAAAAAAATTCTCCGGCTGAATGCAACTACGATATCGGGAATCAGGAACTCCTGGCCATGAAATTAGCTCTCGAAGAATGGAGACATCTTTTGGAGGGTACCGAAGATCCAATAACTATCCTGACGGATCACAAGAACTTGTTATACATTGATGGAGTACGTCGCCTGGGAGCCTGTCAAGCCAGATGGTCGCTAGATTTAACTTTATAATTTCCTATCTCCCTGGATCCAAAAATGTTACAGATGACACCTTATCTCGTCAGTTCTCTCTGGATGACAAGTCAGAGGATCAGCAAAAGCCCATCCTGTCTCCTAAATGTATTCCTTCAGCCACTTAATTCTGAGCACTGAAAGACATTGTCCGCCAACAAAGCCATATTCCTCCTGGCGTCTCGCCACCTCAGGACCGTCTCTTCACTTCTTTTCTGCACAGTAAGAAAAGTCCTTGAGTGGAGCCATTCTTCCAAATCTGCAGGACACCCTGGCACCAAGAGGACATTGGATCGTATTTCTCGCACATTTTGGTGGCCGGGGATGCAAAAGGACGTCAAAAATTTCATAGCTGCGTGTCCTCCTGTGTCAGGACTAAAACGCCCAGAATCCTTCCCTCGGGTCTTCTTCAACCTCTGCCTGTTCCTGACCGGCCATGGACACACTTGTCCATGGATTTTATTGTTGTTGTCAAGGGTATGAACACGATTCTTGTGGTAGTGGACCGATTCTCTAAACAATCTCACTTCATACCCTTCAAGGGTCTCCCCAATTCTCCCAAACTAGCCGATATCTTCATCAGGGAGATCTTTCGCCTACATGGAGTACCAATGGTAATAGTATCAGACAGAGGCTCTCCGTTCATTTCCTGGTTCTGGTGCTCGTTTTGCCTCCAGCTGGGTATCGCTCTTCATTTTTCCTCAGGATACCACTCACATACTAATGGTCAGACGGAGAGGACCAACCAGTCTCTTGAACAATATTTACGCTGTTTTGTGTTTGACTCTCAAGACGACTGGGCTGAACTCTTACCCTGGGCAGAATTCGCCCATAACAACGCACGTAGTGGTTAAACCTTGGAGCCTCCCTTCTTCGTGAATTACGGATTCAACCCATCTACTCTTCCTCTTGTTCTACCTTCCTCAGGGGTCTCAGCAGCAGATGACAGGTTCAGAGAATTTCAAGACCTTTGGAAAAGGATTCAGGTTATCAGGCAAGAAGTCAATAGGCAGAAGACTCAGGTAGATCGCTACAGTAGACCTGCTCTGGACCTCAAACCTGGCGACAAAGTCTGTCTGTCATACAGGAATATCAGGTTGAAGGTCCCTTCTATGAAATTCACACCCAGATTTTTTGGACCCTTCTCTGTCTCCGAGAGGATCAATCCGGTTGCGTATTGACTCGCTCTCCCTCAAGGCACGGCGTCACACTAGACTATGCTCAGCAATGAGAGTCAGGAACAAGAGGGTATATAAAGGGAGATCCTCCAATGGGAAGCCAGAGCGGAACCAGGAAACCAAATCCCATAGGCTGCTGGTGCACACAGGCGTGCCCTATGATGCAGCCTGATCAGGAAGGGAGGCGGGACTCAGCGCGCCGACCCGCGAGCATCACAGAGGTCAGGGGGCAGAGTCCGGTGCGCAAGACACTCCCACGCTGGTGGGCTGGATGAGCGCAACCGCGGTCGCACTTCGTTTGTAGTGAGCTACGCGTTACAGTCCTGGTGTCTCTGTGTGTCCGCCTCTGTGACCCCGCAAATCAGTCATGCTACTTACAGCTGATGCTGATGTCTGTGCCTCTCTTCTGGAGAAACGTTCGTCCTTCACCTCTGACTGTACAGTGCATCCAAGCTCCACTTTGGCTCCCAGGTTATGGTAGGGCGTTCACACGGGTGAGACAGATCCGGTCCAGTCTCCTGTGCTGCTCTGTCTTGGCATTTCAACACCTCAGCCTCTCCGCTGAGTCATTCGTTGCCTTCAATTGTGGATCACATTCCTGCACGTCACCTAACTGCGGGAAATCCTTGATTGGAGTGTATGCAGAGTGTATGCAGAGTGAGATTGGCAAATAATGACTTTACACACTCTGCCTTCTTTTCAAAGATGTATTGTAGTAAGTAAACCGTTTAAGTATACATTAACACATAGGTAGGCTCTCAAAACCCTACGTGTTTCGTCCTAATGGACTTCATCAGGGGTATAAAGTTGTAATGTTTATACCTTATATTTATACCTGCAGATCTGCTCTGGTTCGTTAATTGCGATATAAGGTATCCAATCAGATTTAAAGTGAGGACCAATGTTAGTACATCAGGGCAAATACTGCACAGGGAGAAATATATCTATACCTATAGCTTCTTTTTAGGATGTTATATACAGTACAATACCATGAACGATTGTATTAATAAATTTATAATAATAAAAATTATAAAATATACTAAATAAGTATTATAAAAATATAATTGATCTTATGCACATTAATCAACAATAATGTTAATAGCATATTCAGCATAGAAGATTATCCATACAATGTAAACAAACATATATTTAAACAGAATATTGAGTTCCACTTAAATACAATCATGACAGCGAAGATTGCAGATGTATGGGAAAAGGACACTTGTTAATTTTGGAGAAAGGCTCCCCAGTCTATATCCACATTGTATCCATACGGGACTAAGGTTTTTAATGTGTGGATCCATTGAGTCTCCAATTTAGAAATTGGTTAACATTGTCTCCTCCCCTCCAGTTAAACTCTAATACATCAATACCGATACATTTAATCCCTGCTGGGTTCTGATTATGACACTCTTTAAAGTGTCTTCAAAAATGGTGCTGCATAAACCCTTTCTGAATATTTGTGATGTGTTCTGTAAATCTTAATTTGCGTCGTCCGACCAATATATTGTTTTGCACACAGGCATTGTATAAGATATACTGCAATTTATACGAATTGAATCACAATTTGTAAAGTTGTTGATTCCTTCTTAGTTTGAGTAGGAGAACCCTTTGACCTGTTTTGCCTCTTGTAGGTTTAGTTTGCACATTTTGCATTTGAGGCATTTATAGAAACTTTTAATGTTGAGAAATGATTTTCATCTTGCATTTTTTGCGACAATGTATCAAGGTCTTTGATCCAAGTTTTTCACCATTTGTGTCACCTTGCAATTTTGGGAGTGATTTAGACAGCATACATATTAAATACAACATACAGATAAATAGATCTCTGCATCCCTGTATATCTTTTTTGTAACTTGTGTTTGCCTTAAAAAAAAATCCAATAGTTCTGAGGTAGCAGAAACTTTTCTGGCTAACAATTTGCGTCAGATGTAAGAAACACTTTCCAACATCTGAGAAAACGCAAGCAGAAAATGGAGCAATGTTTCAAAACAATTATAAATGTGCCCTTGCTTAACCGTTGATACATCTCCCCCATGGTCTGTATTTGTGATACCTTATCTGGGTTTGTGACTTAGCCATAGCAACTATCCCTATGAATTTGAGTATATATAGTGCAACCTTGTCAATAGATGTAGTAGATGAAAACATAGTGTAGAGAGCCTGCCAAACCCTACAAGCCTCTTCTTCAAATGTACTGTCAGTAACTGCAATTGAACTCAAGATTAGAAATAATTATTTGGTTCTAGTCCTGGGCTCACGCACATGTACATGCACAAGAAGAGACAGCTGAGATCAAAGTAATTTCACTGACGGCAAGTTTTTTTTTTCTACATTTATGAAAAGGGTGATGTTCAGCCTCAGAGTGTTTATTGCAAACTAAACAAGCTGTAGAACACAATCTTTGTTATTGCTCATTTTTATTTATCCATTGCTTAAGTCAACTGTGAAATGTTGTAGATAATAGCCCGGGAAGGTGCTTTTTCAGTTAGATTAATGTAATTAATAACATTATCTTATATAAACAGAAATAACTGAGTTTTCCCTTAAGTAAATATTACACAATAATGCAGTGTTATACTGCAGTTGAGAAAATGAGGTAGAGTTGCAAAATAAAGTGAAGTTATAACTTTGTGTTAAGTTGTGGATGCTCTTGATTTAGTTTGAAAGAATCCCTGCTATGTTCCGAAGTGCTGCTCTGCTAAAGAGTTACACTTCTTTTAAATGTATTTTAGATGATGACAATGCAGTAGATAATGAAAGACTGCAGAATGATGGAGAGATTCGGTACCAAAGAACAAAGGATCAATTGGAACTATCATTTTATCCTGAAGAAGACACAGACGAATTGATATTCTTTCAGAAAGTTTTATCTGCAGTTCAAACATGGTTCAGCCTCTTTGGATGGTCCAGTGGATGTAATCCCATCACTATTCCACATTCTCTATGGAGGTAATGCACCACAGTAAAAGATTGTTCTACAACATCATGTACACGGTACGCCAGTTGTACAGTTGTGGGAAATCAAAAGAACAGCACACTTAACATAGTGCCACTACAACCCCATTGCTCTGAAATAAGTTGCAAGGACATATTACATTGATGGGTTTAAATGTATCTGAATTTCCGAGCACAACAAATGCAAACACTAGTAATGTTCTTTATTTCACGTGTATGTGGCACCCATTTAATATCTGCACAGTACTGTATAAGAAGTCAAATACACATCTAGACTTTGTGAAGCACACTGCAGATGCTGAAAAATAATATTACATGTAAACTATTCAATATTAATTGGTGACATGAAATGCCTTAAAATAGTGGTTTTCATCTGCATTTCATTTATATATGACTGATATATTTTCACATTAGGGTATTTTTATGTCTCAAAAAAGTTAGCAAAAAATATATAAATAATATTATTGGAGAAAATAAAGATTGTGTGTTTTTTTTAGTGGTGTGTGCAAAGTTCAGTTGTCTAAATCTCAACGAAAGGTAACAAAACCAATAAATCTTGGCAAGCAGACAAAAACCATTTATGACATGCTGTTCTACCTGAGTGGACAAATGCTGCCTGGAATTACTGCAAGCCAGTCATTGCCTTCTGATCCCACAGAAAGAGTTCTACAGCTCCACTGGCAACATGCTATATTGCTTACTTTCCTCAAGTAAGTTACTAACAATATAATTCATGTTGGTTGCCATTTTCAACAATGTTTTTTTTTACATGCTGTGAATGGAAACTATGATTCGTCTTTATCATGTGTATACGTTTTAAGTAGTACCTATAATATACACATTGTTTATTGGACCTAGCAAACACACATTAGAATAGTGGGAATGACTATATACTGTAATAGATCTATAAGAATACCAGGCCTAAAAAAAAGAACTCCTGCTGCTTCACTGTAGTACTGTATGTTGGGAGGCTTACTGATAGCTGGTGAGGGCTACGTTGGAGAGAAAGGTGATTTTGGAGAGGGTGGTGTAGTCTTTGTGTAGAGAAACAAGCTTCTGGTGTTGTCCCAACTGCTCACGGCTGTGTGCTATGGTGTGCGCGGTGCGAACAAGATAAGGTCCTTTATGGGACTGGCCTCAGTCACTGCTGCCGCGCGCCTGCAGACAGCATGATGACCTTTGCCAAAAGACAAGATTTTTGGCGCAATGGCCGAGATTTGCCACGTCACGGCGGCGGTTCAGCCAATGAGCGTGAACCAGTCGCGTGACGTCTTGGCTGTGCCCACGCCCCCACCCCCTATCTCAATCTCCTGCTCTTCTCCTGACTCGCAACCAGAGACCACAGGTCGCGGCTGAAACTGGTGCACTAACCGCCAGGCGCTCTGATGCGTGCATGCACGCAGTGACTGGGGCCGTAGCCGTAGGGGTAAGTAAAACAGGAAGAATACAGCTGTGAACAGATCACTACAGGTAAGCATGACCATAGGGAGATATAAGGAGAGGCAGAAAAGAGAAAATCATTAAAAAAGAAAATAAGCATCCTGTCATTCATTTAGAATATAATGTTAAACCAGCAGATGGATTTACATAGAGCTACACAGGGATTGACTTAAAATGAAATTCGTCACTTTAGATTGTCTTGTAGAAATGTGTAAGGCAGGAATGCCAGTAAAACTGGAGAAAGAGATCATTAGAACTGAATAATGTGCTACTTAGGCCGATGGTCAAGTGAATGGGCTCTAGGGTGTCTTCCCATGCCAGAAGCCATCTTATTAAATACTACCAGACTTCATCTTAGGTCTGACAAAGATGATACTGATTTCCAATTTTATCTGTATTGTGCAGACATTATTCTTTAACAGTCAGTAAACGTTTTTAATTATATTTTACTTTCAGTTTTCAACAATATTTGGAGTGTATGCTTGTATAATTGTGGTCACTTTTGTTCTTTCTTGTAACATTAAGCTGTCTTGTGCTCTGCTCAGTATCTATTAAGCTTGTAGTTACCCTCAAAAGCAACTCCTATAAATGCATTATGTTGTTAATTATTTAATATATCTGATATTTGTACAATTGTCAAACTTGCTAAAAGTTCACTTTTTTGGGGTCAAGTAGTTAAAAAAAATGATTAAGCAGTGTAGTACAGTAGTTAGTCAGTTCTCTAAGAAAAAACACCTGTAACAAAAAAGATGTCATAAAACACACACACACACACACACACACACACACACACACACACACACACACACACACACACACACACACACACACACACACACACACACACACACACACACACACACACACACACACACGAACAGTTTTCTGCTTGTTATGGAATAAATACAGATTACATGTTTGTGTCGATAGCAATCAATAAGATTTTGAGAAATTAATTAAAGTGGACAAGTTAGCCTACTGTAGTACTCAATGCAAAATCTTGGCTAGATCAATTATAAAAGCTAATTGACATCAATTAAGCAGACGCTACAAGCAATAAACATTTAATGAAGCTTAAATGTATGATAAATTATCTAGGAGACTTTTGGATATAAGAACAGCCTTCTTCACCTGTAAAGACATTTTTGCCTATTCGCCCTTGTCAGTCTAAAATTATAAGAAGACTTCTCCGTGCATATTCTTTTGCATCTGAAACATTACAGTAGTAAAGAACAATTGGCACTTACAGCTGGTTAATGGTTACTATTAATGGATATTAATTTGAGAACTCCCGTTTAAAATCGAAATTTTCAGCACTACTCATAACTAGACATGTTATATTTTTTAAAATGTGTTTACTTAAAAGCTGAGAACAAAGAAACACATTTTAAAGTTCTCAGTCTCAATAATATCATCTGCTAGTCTCCATTAGACATCTTCTCTTCCCCTCAAAACATAATGAGAGTTCTACGGTGTAACCAGGCTGGATTTGAGGTTGCTTTGGAGCTCTTTATTTTTGCGTCTGTTCTTATTTATTCATTTTTATTGCCAGTCTTTGGAATGTAAAGTGTTGTTCCAGTCAGGAGATGGAGGTACTGTACTAAGCATTAGCATCAGTTAGATACATACCCCCATTTAAATATTACACATACTTCTACTGTGATTAACTGAAGCTTTTAATAAATTTTCAGTTAACATCTGAGAAAAAGTTAGACAATGAGCCAACATTTCATGTATCTGTCAGTTAGGTATTTGTATCTCTGAAAAGTGGTATAAATGTGTGGATGGGTGTCAGTGTTTTTGTGCGTTATTTAAAATTGACAATGCTGTTCTAATACATAAATTACTGTCCATTTAACAAGCTTCTGGTGTTTACATTATGTTCTTCATATACTGTAGAAACCAAGGTGCATCGCTTCCTCATGTCAAGCCAGAATACTTGTTTGAACCACTCGACTATGAAAGATGGATACAACTACAGGTAAGGTTATATGCAGCATTTTGAGACAGTTTCTATCAATAAAGACATAACAACACCTACATATAGTATTGTTGAATGAACTTGCCAACAGCCTTTAATAAGTTTCCCTTACAGACTGTAAATTCCATCATGTTTTACTCTCTTACCAGTATATGTTAATGTTGTAATATTTTTCTATGTTCTTTTTATTTGTTATTTACTCCCACTCCCACTGAAATGCATTGTGAAATATGTTGGTGGTGTGTAAAAAATAATAATAAACACAGCAAGCAGATTCTCGTAGCAGGACAATAACAAATTAAAACTGAATAGCTTATTTTAATGTCCAATGTTCACTAATCATAATTTTATCTAATTTTTTTTTTTACCATGTGATCTTTATTCATAGTAACATTATTTTACACTGGGACAGGTGTAGCATTTGAAATAAGTTAATGACCAAGCAAAAGAAAAAAAAACAGAAAATAATCACATACAGTAGCAGCTTTAAACAGGTACCGTAGCATTATAGAGAAAAGTTTTGCTATTGCTGAAAACTGTGTGTGGTTTGGACTTTACATTTTATGTAATTTGACACACATTTCTAGCAGCTGTTAAAACTACCAACTGTTAAGCGTTGCAAATGCAGATAGATTGATGCTTCAGTGTACGAAAATAACAAATTGGTCTTTGAAATAACAAATTATTAGGAAATGTTCATTGACTTTTAATTATTGCTGACAGGAAACCATTTCTTTACCTACATAATTAGTCACACACAAAAGCAAAACAACATTGGTTAGTCAACAATGTTCCTACTTGGTTAAACAAAGCACTAGTGCCATAATTTAGACAGCAGAAAATAAATTAGGAATTGCATGTATTGTCACTATGCTAAATTTTCATTAATGACTGAATGTTGTTACAAATATAAAATATACCAAAACAATTAAAATAAGACAGAACTCGTTTAGTTGTATATGAATGTAAACATAAGGCCATACATTAAAATTGTACATTGTTTTATTTAAAATCGTGTATCAGTATTATAAAGGCAGTGATTAGGATGTGTATTTAGCAACAGAGGATGTGAAAGATATATTTATAACGATGGTATGATAAAGTATCCAACAGATTCTACACTATTGTACCTTGCTTTGCTTAATAATGTCTTCTAAAAAGCACTTACAACTAAGAATGTTATGCCGCTTATGACTGGTTTTCATTTCCAGTGGCAAACATTAAAATACATTGAGCTTATAGACAGGGCCGCCAGCAGAAATCATGGGGCCCAGGACAAATGAAAGGAGCAGCCCCCCCTAAAACCCAACTCATAGCGCACCTACAGTACCACGGAAATATTTTTTTTACCGCATAACATTTACATAACTGTTTTCTTGTTATTGTAATACGGAAAAAAACATTACAATGCAATCTGTTTACTTTTATATTTTCACCAAAAGACAAAGATACCCAATGCTACATCCAATGTGACAAAAGGCCTGGGGGGGATTCAGTATGGGCTTGGGGGGTTAAGTATAGGCCTGTCGGGAAAGGGGTAAGTATAGGCCTGGGGGAAGGGGTTAAGTATGGGTGTAAGGGGTATAGTATTGATGAGTATTAATTACAGTACCTCTTCAACCGGTCCGCAAGGGGGGCCTTCGATCGGTTCACAGGGGGGAAGCTTCAACCGGTCCTGGGGGAGGGGAGACTTGGGATCCTTCAACCGGCTCGCAGGTGGTCCTTCAATTGGCCTGCGGGGGGAGGCTTCAACTGGTTCTGGGGGGGGACTCAGGAGCCTTCAACCCGCCCGCTGGGGGGCCTTCAATCGGCATGCGGGGGAGGCTTCAATCGGCCCTGGGGGAATGGGGACGATGACTCAGGAGGCTTCAACCAGCTGGGGGGGGGGTGTGGCTGAGGAGGCAGCATTAAGGCCCATGTGCCACTACAGCCTGCTGCAGATGGCCCGCTGAGGATGCCTGTAGGGGGGCAGAGGATGCTGGTGGGGGGGGGGGGGGATGTCGGGAGGGGGAGGGGCACGGAGGATGCTGGTAGGGGGGGAGGATGCTGGTAGGGCCTTGGGTGGGGGAGCTGAGGATCCGGAAGCCTAGGGCCCGGGTGGCTTTTGGTACCTGGGGTGGGGGGGCTTGCTGGGGAGGGCGCGTTAAGGCCCGGCCACCAGGGTGCCACTGCAGATGGGCCACGGAGGATGCCGGTAGGGCCTGGGAGGGGTGGGGGGCTGAGGATTCAGGGGCCTACGGCCCGGTTGGTTTTGAGGGCGGGAGGACACGTGGTGGGAGGATTCCGGTAGGGGGGAGCAGATGATTCCGGTAGGGCTGGGGGGTAGGAGGGGGCAAAGGATGCCGGCAGGTACTGGGGGGGCCGAGGATGCCGATACGGCCTGCGTTGGGGGGCTGAGGATCTGGAGGCCTAGGGCCCAGGTGGCTTTGAGGGAGGGAAGACACGGTGGGGGTCCTGCAGGCTGAAGCACACCACTACTGGGCGGCAGCAGAGGAGCCTGCTGCAGACGTCCGCAGTGGACAGCCAGGACAGAGTGCCGGGGGAAGGTAGGACAGGGCGGAAACGGACGACACATGACACTACAGCAACAAACACAGAGTATACTGTACACACACACACACACACAGTACAGTACAGGGTGATACAGTCAGACAGACAGTACAGATAACAGTATTTACTTGTGTGTGTATTTTGAATAAGCAGCTGCACAGCCGGGTACATTCTAACACATTTCTACCGCCTGTGCAGTTGCTTATATTAGCTCCTAGTACCCGCCCATGAGGAAGGCCCTGATTGGATGTCCTCTCCTCAATTTATTTTTATTTTTTTCTGACACAGGCATTTTTTTTCTGACATAGCCATTTTTTTATGGGCACGTCCACACAGGGGTCCGGGCGGCCGGGCCCCCTGACTCACCGGGTTTGGGACGCCAATCTCGGCTGTCCCCCCCACCTGTTGGCGGCCCTGCTTGTAGATGCTTAATATACATTGAGCTTGCCGATCGAGGTAGCACTTGAGTTTTACTTATAGTTTTTCAAAAGTATTTAGCTTTGTAGTAGTGCAGGCACACTCCATTTATTACCAGAGGAAGGTAAAATACATTTTGATGCCAACAATTAACATGCCCTATTATATTGATTCCATATCCAGTGCTTTCCTAAGATGCCAGGACCTCCTTATCATTGATAGTACGAATAAAATACAATAACAGCAATAATAATGGTATTCTTTGCAGTACTGTACATAGACTTTTTGAGGAACGAGAAGAGTTTATAATCTTTTTATTGGTGCCTGAGGCACAGTGGGATAAAGTGATACGCAAAGTCAGATCTGGGAAAACCCATTGATGAGTCACAAGCCACCCAGAAAACATAATAGCTTTGTTGAATATTTGTTTTCCAATAACAGGCAAGAATTTTAAATAAATAAAAGCACAATTGTAAATAGCTCATCGGTGTGGGGTGTCTTCCTCATTCATTTATTTGGTTCAGTCCACACCTGCATTCCCTTCTTTCTAGCCAGCTCTGTCAACTTCTCTCATTTCTTTACCCCTTCTCTCCAGCCTGCCTCTTCCCCTGTCTTTGCTATCATAATCTTGTGAAGCTGCTTCCTAGTGCTGGTGTAGAGATCAGCTCCATTCAAAGAAAAGAGACTAAAATTGTCTCCACCACAGGGAAGAGGCTTTACAGTATATTGTATAAGGGCAACTGAACCCACTTCCTTTGGCCATTCCTGATTGATACATTACTTCTCTCTTTATAAAGTATGCCTATCCACCATCCTTCCCACTTTTTCGTCCCATATTCCACTCTTTGTTTGCCATTGTCTCTACACTGTCCCCTTTTTCCCTTTTCTCATTTTTTCTTACACTTCACATTAAACTTCTTCTCACAACCCAGCTTCATATTATCTCATTCTTCTCACTTCATATTATCACATTCTTCTCACATTCCCCTCCTCTGCAATACTTCACATTGCAGGGCTAAGAGAACTCAAGTTTGAATTGCTTCAGCTTTAGATGCACCGCCCCCCCCCATCCTCCCCCCCCCCCCCCAACCAACTTGTCAGGCAGTAAAATGTTAGACCCATAGGGAGTAAGCAAGTGTATTTTCCTAAAGTTCCAACAAATTGACATAAAGTAAACCCATTTCAAAGGCAGTAACAATGTTGTTTCTTCCCCCTTAATATTAATTGTATGTGTTTTTAAGATCCAGATTAAAGAGTTGCAAAAGCCCAGCAAGAAGAACAGTGATAACCTTGCAGATAAGGATTTGCTTCAAATAGATGAGAGTGCATTTCAGTCAGTGAGCAAGCGTGTTTGGACAGACGTATTGCTCCAGATATACAAGGTAAAGAATTCATGTTTTAGAAAGTGTACACCATTTTAGAGAGAGAAATGTTCATTTTGCATCTGTTTGCATCAATGTATTAATGTACTTTGTGTTTTTCTCTGTGTGCGCCAGTTTGCAAAGTGAAGAGAAACATAGAATTTGTGGGCAGATATGAACCACGCTGTCTGCCCATTTTCCTATCTCCTGTAAAACATCAGACTCGATTTGATCTTTGACTTCCTTTCATATTTAGGCTAGCCTTATGTCTATTCAAGGCATGGTTGAATTTCTTACTGTATTAGCCCTTACCACGTCTGTTGGCGAGGCTATGGCCATGATTAAGTACTTCCTAAAATTTCTCCTTGGCCTGCCACCCTCCAGCTTCTGAAGAGTATAGGAGAAGAAGTACTGTAAGGAGAAGCTACTTAACACCTATATTATACAATCCAAAGGCCAGAATTCACTAAGATCCATTGTCTAATTAACAATAATTAATTCATTATTGAACAGCAGCTAATGAGGGATTGCCTGTGTGAAACCCTGTATTGGAGTTTAGTGAATCCACATTAAATCTCGGCGGAGGTTATTCTTTAAACTTTGATAGTTGCAATTTAAGGGATAACTGTGATTTTTCCCTCTTTGTTTTGCAACAAAGGTTTATACCAGGTAAGAGTTAGTGTAAACCTCTCTGGCTAGCAATCTGCAGCAGATATAGGAAATATACAAAAATATACAAAATGAAATCTTAGAAGAGTACATTAATTTTCTTTGTATTATTCCAAAAGAAGACATTTGATACACCAGTAATCTATTAATAGAGGTATCACCAAACAAATTCAAATGAAAATGAATATACAGTAGAACTTTGGAAGAGTATTCACAAAAACATTCTTCTAAGCAACAAAGGATGCAACTTTCACTTTGTATTGTGTTGTATCATTTGGTAAAAGTGCTCAACTTTTATTTTTTTATAGGTGTTAATTCTTTCACGTGTTTCTCTAAGTAAGAGCAACAGTGACCATGTCATTGCAAGTATGCCACACATTAATGCTGACCCTTTATCCAGCAACATATACTCCACATCTGAAAGGATACTTCTTACCTGGCTCAATGTACATTATGAGAAGATGCGAAAAACTGCATGGAAAGATTGTCAAAAAGGTAAATGAAATATGCGTAATGCTTTGTGCTAAGTAAACTAGCTATAGTATTCAGCATCCCCATGTTGCTGCTTCTCGAAGCGGTCACGTGATCGGAGTGCCAATGGGGCTGTGGCACTCAAAGGGTTAATGCATCTCTTCTTGCCCATCCAAACACTGTGTTTCTTTTTAAAACCCGATATCAAGAGGTTTAAGCGTTTAACATTTTTAGTTGAGTTGTAGGTTAAAATGGAGCTGCCGGTGCATTCCAAAGGTTACCATGATAACATCAGACGCTAGAGAATAAAATCACGATTGAAAAACATGATTTCTTTTTTAAAGCATAAAACATGCTCAGGGGGAAAGATATTAACATTAAATGAGTAAAACTGAAAGGCTTCTGAAAAGTATTGCTGTTTTTTTTTAAATGTAAACTTCAAAAGTTAATGGTTTGTGAATGCAGAGTTAGCGTGTCTCTCACTTTAATCACACTTAAATTATCATTCCACCACAAATCACATCAGTTGTTTTTTGTTCAGCTGGTTGTTAGAGTAGATCTGTTTATTTGAATTCATTTTCGTGTTCTCTCCCAATGGAATGCATGGGACATTCAGACAATCCTGGAATACCGACAACAAATTTACTGTAAATTAGAATTGTACAAAGATCAAGTCTGGTAATCTGTTTTCCTGGGCGTCCCCATGGAAGTGGTCACCAATGGGCTAAATTCTGTCTTCTAGCTAAGATAGGATATATAAGATAGATGTCCTACCATTGGGCACATGAAGCAGCAGAGATGTCGCAATGACGTCATTCAACAGAAAAAGAGCTGTCGCTGCTGTGCTACTCTGCATTTCACACAAGGACTAGAGACACACGGAGGACAGCACATACACTTGGAAGCCTTCTCAAGTGCTGCAAAGTGAGGTGTAAGTGCTACAAGCCTACATAAGTATACAGGCACTACTTACAAACTTCCACACCTATCAAACTATAGCCAGGATTTATTTACAACATGGATGCAATCTACAAAGCGTACTATTGCTAAAATTTCAAAGTAAGCCAGAGAGGGAGAGAGTAGTTGTCAGTATTGTGATATTTTGTTTTTAATAAAAGGAATGGCTATAATTACTGATATTTGTATTATGGTACTACTCCAAGATTACAACAGTATGATCTAGTGGCCAGGGCACCTACGGAACCAGGTGCTCAGGAGAAACACATGTGGAAAACTGCTTGTGATAAGCTAGCATTGAACACCCCTCCCCCCCCCCAAAAAGCAACTCTGTGTGGATTGCCTAAAAAACATGGCAAAGTACCCAATTGAACCAATGTCAGATTTCATCTCTTGGATGAATGACACAGTAACTCAGGGTCTGTCTCTTCGTAATGTGCGCACAAAGGGCAAAAATTGGGAAGCTCATGCAGAAACATTCTTTCCTTTCTAGCAGCATCTGCGGTCATGGGATGGATCATAGTGTGGAAATTGCGGACCTTCCAGGGGACAGTCCATAGCAGGCTGTAATGGTCCATCGGGATTAACACAGCGGGGGTCCCTGCATCTGAATGGGACTCCCGCTGTGTGAGTCCTACTGGGCTGCACCTGTATGTAAGAGACACGCACTAAGAGTGAGACTGAATCAGTCACTCTACCTGCACGCCTATAATAGGCGATCACACAGCTTTTATTTTAATAACACAATATTGAAGTAGGGGGTCTCCATAGCGGAATCACATTCATTTCAGGTCCGGGAACCCTCTGAATCCCGAATTACAGGCCCCGTTATGGGGTGCCCGTATCCCGCCATGTTTAAATTTTCCTGTGTCATGGCCCACGTGACTGGGACATTTAAATAAAGCAGGGGGATACTGGTACCCTATAAAGGGGCCTGTAACTCAGGAAGCAGGTGGTGCCCAAGGCTGAAATTAATGCGGTTCAGCTCTGGAGAACCTCTGCTTCAATACTGTGTTATCAAAATAAAAGCAACTTCATTACATTAGCAGCTACAAGGCCGCAGACAGCTTTCCCGGGGCCGAGGACTAAAATTTCCACCAGGGCTGCCCACACACATGTCGGCAGCCTTGCGAGAAACCCCCCACCTCCTGTTTTCTCTTACACTCCCCCCCTTCTCACACATACCAATATCTCTTGCAGACAACATTGAGCACCCAGGAATCCGTAATCATTTGCACCCAAACATCCCGAAATTGTTGGAGTCTTTCTCCTACGTGGTATGTTTGAGCTCTCCTCACCTCTTGCAAACTTCCCAGTTATTCTATATGTGGGTCCACATCCTCTTGACCTACGAAAAAGAGAGCTCTGGGCTCTGGCTCCGTGTGCCAGTAGGCTACTCCTAAGTGACCTTTTTTGGGCCTATAAGATCTCATACCTCAACTGTCAGCTCTCTCAGTGACACTAGAAGTTCACATGTCAAGTCTTCTCTTCCTTTCCTGTGGTAAAAACAGACTTTACTTCTGGAGGCTCTTACTGATGGAGTCTAACCTCCTGCCAAACAGGAATTGAACACAGATTGTTCTTTGATGACGGGTCTGCCTGCCAAATCCAATCTGAAAGTTGCCTACATCCATATACCCATATACCCATATGTTACAGACACAGAACGTATATAAGATTTGTTATTAGGACAGCACAGTATCAACTGAAGGCATTTCCCTTTGGCCTCACTACTTCACCGAGACCATTTAGAAAGGTGTCGATAACACTTATCGCCAAATTAAGGAAATTGGGAATACAAATATTACACTACCTGGATGATATTATAATAAAAACAGGAAGCAGAATACAGTTACTCCAACACCTATCAAGGGTACTGGAGTTTGTCACTTCTCTGCTGGCTAGTCAGCATAGAGAAGAGGCACCTATAACCAACCCAAAACCTTAGATTTTCTGGAGTACAGTTCACACGATGGGCATAGTTTTTTTCCTTTTGACTAAAGAGGAGGTCTGAATGAGATTATTAGAATAGTCTGAGCCAGTAACCAATGGCAGGTTCGGCAATGCATGAGGCTGTTAGGCACTCGGTCAATGACTATCCAGGTGATAAAATGGACCAGATGGCATATATGAACGTTCCAACAGAACTTGTAACTCCAATGACACAGACTAATAGCAAACCAAGACCAATTGATCTCCTTACCTCAAGACGCAAGAGAATCACTGAAATGGTGGGAAAGCGACAAGAACCTAAATACAGGTTGTGCGCTACAAAGTACTATCTGGGTAATTCTTACGACCAAGAATTTTATATTTAAGAGTGGTAATGGAGGCAATCAGTGACTTCTGGCGGCAACTACAAGGGTACAACATGGATGTCCTGTCAGACAACAGTACAACTGTGACCTATATAAGGAGACAAGGAGGAACAAGAAGTCCTGTTCTCCTGCAGGAGTTACTTCGGATTCTTACCTGGATAGAACATAATTTAACAGACCTTACAGCAATCCATATCACAGGAAAAAGGAATACAAGGACAGACTTCCTCAGCTCTAAGACCTTAGACCTAGGAGAGTGGTCTCTAACTAAAATAACCTTCAACAAAAGACATGGGAGCGCAATGCTACATCCAGCTGATAAAATATACATGGTAATAAGTACAAAGTTAAATACAGCTCAACCCCATTTTAGCGCGATACGCTACAATGCGGATCCGCGTATAACGCGGTCTGAGCGTGGCTCCCATTTTAAAAATGTATGTATTTATTTTAAATATCTATTGAATGCTTTATTGCTAACGGAGACAGACACACGGAGGCAGAGACGGACAGACACACACACCTTCTTATACTTAGATCAATCAAACCTGCTAAGACTTCATTACAAATTATTCCTGTCAATTTTATCTACACACCTCTCCACAAATAAATAATTTCTTAACATAAAAGGGCAAGCTGTAAATGAATTAGAATTGCATTTGTATCTCGCTCTCCACCTCAGTATTAGAGCACTGTCTTTGTTACTAATAGCTGAGATGGCAATTTTACCTGCAATGAGACGTTTAATTAAGGTGAAACAAACTGCAGACAGTTGCCCAAATGGAGCTCTAATGAGCTTTACTTCAGAGTTTCTACACGGAGGTGTATTTATTGCCCCTGTTTGTTGACATATGAGTAACACACACTGTAACTCCGCTGGGGGTGAGGAGAGAGGAGGTGGGGGACTCACACAGAGACAGCTGACATCCCAGCTTCTCCAGACTGCATGAGATCCTACCCCCCCACCCCCCCTCCGCAAACTCACCAGCTTCTCCTGCACAGCACTCAGATCAGCTGCTGCTCTGGGTAAGTATTGCTTGGTGGTGCCGCTGCGACACCGGCTTCAGGGAGAGCTGGGAGAGTAATCCCAGGTCTCCCCCTCCGGCAGATAATGAACCCCTGATCGCAGCGGCCATTTTTTTTTATCGCGATCCCGGTTATAACGTGGTCTCATTCTGTGGCCCCCGAGCACCTCATTATAACGGGGTTCAGCTGTGCTTCAATAATAATATTTTCTTGGTTATTTAGTTAACCCTTTGGCTAAAGCATCATAAGCCTGCATACCAACGCCAAGCTATAACCAAATATGCAGGTCCTAACACTACACCGTGAACCTTTCCTTTTACCTCTGTATGAGGGGAAACAACAACAGTGGGTCTTATCCATACAACAAAATGAGAGAACCTCCCAAGTTAAAAAGGTGGGGAGGGGTGAGCTCTGGGAGGAGGGGCCACCTACCTCCAAACAACTGTTGCCAGTTAGAAATTGAATTAACACACACTTTCCCAATAATATATACATATTCCCACCATTTCCTCTGATCCTATTGATTCTGATGGAGTTCAGACAGGACAAGGCAAAAGTTGTGGCAATACACACAAATTGGCCACACAGAGTCTGGTTCCCACAAATAATCCACCTGTTGGTGGATGAACCATGGTAGATGCCAGTGTTTCAGGGCCTCCTATACCAGGGTCCAGTGCAACATCCCAGTCTAGGGACTTGGACTTGGATGGCATGGAGGTTGTGTGGAAATTGCTAAGTTCCAAAGGGCTATCACACAGGGTTGTACAAATCTTGATGGCGGCAAGGAAGAAAACTACTGTACCTCTACAGTATACAATAGAATTTGGCAGTGATTCCATCTGTGGTATGAAAGCCAAAATGTAAAATTTTTAGAGCCACCTACTCCCACAATTCTGGAGTTTCTGAAAGAAGATCTTGAGCCTAGACACCACACTAGCTCGCTGAAAATATCTGCATTACTAGGGAAGCACTTAGCCACAATAGATCTCAAAAGTAGATTATTTCAGGCTCTCAAGTTAATCAAATCACAATATAAGGACCTAGTGCCTGCCTGAGATTTACTTTTAGTATTATGGGCATTAACAGGCACCCACTTTGTGCCCCTTACTCAAGCTTCAGACCCTGTTCTAACATTGAAAACAAGACTGTTGATAGCGATGATGTCTGCATGCAATATTGGTGAATTATAAACCTTGTGCACTACAACAAGATTGTCTTGAGGTCGGTTCAGCTTTTTCTACCCAAGCTAGTTTCCAAATTGCATCTCAATCAAGAGATAATTATACCTTCATTTGCCAAAAGCTAGGAAATGAGAGAGCGGATTCTTCACACAATAAATGTAGTGAGGTGCTTTAAACTCTATCTTTCCAGAACAGAAGGATTTAGGAAGTCAGATAGGCTGTTTGTACTTCCAAAGAAAAAGTATAGTATCCAGAAGATTCCAGCTCCAGAGCTATGGAATGCCCATTCTACAAGAGACATGTCCACGTCCTGGGCAGCGCAGGCTCAAGATTCCCCTGCAGAATTATGCAGAGCAGCAGTATGGACTTCAATTAATATGATTATTAATTGTTCTTCCTTGGATGTACATGCCTAAGCAGACACATGCTTTGGCAGGAAGGTCCTGCAGTCAATTGTCACCACTTAAATAAAAAATTAGATTTAAGTTACAAGGAGTCTGGTGATTATTCTCGAACCATCCCCATTATATTTGGCTACTACTTTAGCAAGTCCCATTGGTGAACACTGCCATGGGAACAACCAGGAAAATAGAAAATTGTTTCCCAATTTATAATAATTTTCCTTTACTGGAGAGTCCATCCATGGCAGTGCTCACCAATTCCCTTCCAAAAGTTATAACAGTACTGCACCGACACACTTTATTCGAGTAAATACCCGGTATGTACCTGGCAGAAACCTGGAATGCGCCACTCCTAACCTCTGACAAGCCCCGTTGCATTTGCCTTCCCAGCCTGGGTTCATGCCTGGCTGATGGGCGGCTGATCTGTTAAATGATAATGATTAGGATTTAATAGGCTGCAATGCTTCGCGTGTCTACCAGATGGCATAAATTCATGAATTGTAATGCAGTTTATATATATATACTGTGCAGTATTGCAGCCAGCGGGAATAAAATGCTTCAATCCCTGCTTGGAAAATAACTCAATGTACTCGGGCAGAAAACAGTCACAAACCTCAATACACCCGGGTATACCCGAATTCGTGGGACTAGCCAAGCTCGAATAAAGTGTGTCGCCAGTGTAAGTCTAAGATGATATTAATGTTTCTGAATGGAAGAGGAAGTTCACCTTTTCTATTTCGATTGCGGTCTCAGTTTACATACTGTAGTAGATGAGGTTGAAAAAAAGACATATGTCCATCGAGTTCAACCTACAGTGGCGACCAACTTTATTCTTACTTGGCAAGCTCCGCGAATTTCAGAATATCCCGGTGATGTGCAGTTTTGTGTCGTTTTCTCCTGGGGTGTATTGCGTTATTTTCGCGGCTGTGATTTAAGCATTTTATTCCCGCTGGCTGCAATACTGCAATGCCGTGTAAAAACGCATGGGGGCGTTTGCGAGCTGTTGTCTTTGAAGCCGAGAAATTCATGAATTGTAATGCAGTATATACTGTATAAATACAGTATATACTGTATAACAACAACCCCTATAACCCCTAACATACACATACAGTACTGTATATGCACATCAATGATACTATAGGCCGTCCCCTGACGAGATGTGTTTGCAGCAGAGAGAGAACCGCTGCTCTCTCTGCGCAAACATCAGCACATTAAAAATTATTTAAAATACATTTTATTCATAGAGTAGATGTGCAGGGGTCTCCGGAGCTGAACCGCGTTGGTTTCAGGTTCGGGGACCCCCTGCTTCCCGAGATACAGGCCCCTTTATGAGGTGCCAGTATCCCTCTGCATTTAAAGGTCCCGATCACGTGACCGCAGCATGTAAACAAAGCAGAGGGATACCGGCACCCCCTAAAGGGGTCTGTATCTCGGGAAGCAGGGGGTCCCCGGACCTGAAACCAACGCGGTTCAGCTCCGGAGATGTAAATGTATTTTAAATGTATTTATTTCTATTCATGTATTTATTTATTTATTTAGATTTATTTATTAATTGTGCTGCTGCTGTGTGTGAATTTTTTTTATTGTGGGTAGCGGGGGTGGGTGAAGGGGGTATTAGCCCCAAGGCTGGTTGTTTAGGGCTTGCGTTGGGGTAGCGGGTGCACTTAACCCCTTCACGACCGTAGCGGTTAACCCCTTCATTGCCTTAGCGGCTATCAGCTATGGTAATGAAGCAGCATTTCTGTATTTTTAATAATATTGTGCAGGAGCAGGGGGTCCCCGGAGTTTTGATTTGTGGCTCAGGGAACCCCCTGCTCACTGTACAATATTATTAAAAATACAGTCATGCTGCTTCGTTACCATAGCACATAGCCGCAAAGGTAAGGAATGAGTGTTTATTTATATATGTGTTTTATTCATACTGTAGATGTGCAGAGGGTCTCCGGAGCTGAACCGCTGTGGTTTTAGGTCCGGAGACCCCCTGCTTCTCGAGATACAGGCCCCTTTAGTTGGTGCCTGTATCCCTCTGCTTTGTTTACATGCCGCGGTCACGTGATCGGGACCTTTAAATGCAGAGGGATACCGGCACCTCATAAAGGCTGTGATCATGCAGCAGGCTTGGGCCTATAGGGAACCATGTTAAAATGGTTATTGAGGCAAAAAGTGACACTGTGTGCTCATTTGCATGTCATTTCCCAGAATCCCTTGCTGCGGTGGAAGTGCTGTATGCTGGGTGATAATGGGGAAAGGCGGGGTTGCAGACCTGCCTAAGACATGCAGATGAGCATACAGCTATATTTGCATATATATATATATACTGCATTACAATTCATGAATTTATGCCATCTGGCGGACACGCGAAGCATTGCAGCCTACTAAATCCTGAACCATTATCAATTAACACATCAACCGCGCGTCAGCCGGGCATGACCCCTGGCTGGGAACGCGGCATGCTCCGGGTGAACAGCGTGGCATTCCAGGAACCAGCCAGGGACAAACCGGTGATTTGTTAGAATAAAGTGTGCCGCAACAGTATGTTAAATTTAGACAACAGATACTTATCCTATATTTGTATTTACAGTATATTGATCCAGAGGAAGGCAAAAGAAAAACCCAAGTGAAATATCTAATGATATCTCATAAGGCAAAAATTAAATTCCTTCCTGACTCCAAATATTCGCAATCAGATTATTCCCTGGATCAATATTCTTCCCATGTTTACTTATTTGATATATCCCTGTATTCCATTCCTTTATAAAAATATGCCCAACCTTTTTTAAAAGATATCTATTGTATCCACATCACAGTCTCAATGCATAATAAATTCCACATTTTACCTGCCGTTACTGTAAAGAACCCTTTCCATTGTTGCTGGTGAAATCTCCTTTCCTCCAACCTTAAGGGACGACCACATGTCATTTGTACTGCCCTTGGGATAAATAGTTATTTTGGAAGCTCCTTGTACTGAAGCCAAATATATTTGTTAATAGCTATCATATCCCCTCTTAGACACCTTTTTTCTAATGTAAACAGATCTAATTTAGCTAGCCTCTCCTCATAAGTCAGATTTTCCATTTGTCAATTTGGTGTTTCTACTTTTTCTAGTACCATAATGTCTTTTTTACAAAATGGTGCCCAAAACGATACTCTTTATTCAAGGTGTGGTATTACCAGTGCTTTATACAATGGCTTACTTCTCTCCCATCCATATGCCATTTAATGCAAGAAAAAATCTTATTTACCTTTGCAGCTAGTGCTTGACATTGGCCACTATTGCTAAGCCTTTTGTCTACAAGCACTCCGAAATCCTTCTCCATTAGGAATTCACCTAATTTTGCCCCATTTAATTTGTAAGTAACAGCAGTTTAGTTAGTTGAAGTCAGGATTGCCCTGAGAATCGAGCAGTGTCTGTGGCATTGGGGCAAAATCATATGGCCAGCAGAATGCCACATATTATGGTTTTGGGGAAACGTCATGAAGCACTCACAGTACACAGTTTGAAATAATTGATTATAGTGTAAAGCCTAGCACTGTGAAGCATTTTAATAAGTTGGTTGGTTAATCCTCTTCACCGAGAATCAAATGGTTGTAGAGCCTTGTGTACCTCGATGTTACTGTGCGTGCACCTTTTCCCTAATCGCATAAACTCTTCACTGGCAGTGGGCCCGGTGATGCAATGCATTGCATTGCATGCCGTTCTGCCAGTAATGGGTAATCCTTCGACATTTGTTAATAAGGAACCTCTATTCTATGCTCAATATGTATTTTCCACTACTTTTTTGCACAATTCTTTTATATTGACAATGTTGCCATTTTATATTCATGTAGCATGTTTTCTTTTTCTTTCTGCTGTACTCTATTCCAGTTTGTCATTTAATGAAATTGACTTTAGCCTCATGAGATTTACTGTTGTTCGGTAAAGTTTGTTATATTTCTTTGCTGGGCATACACACCAAATAGCTCTTCCTATATTCACATCAAAGGCTCAAATAAGAAATATATTTATTGTTGCATTGTTATTGTTGTCCCTTGTCAGAGTTGGCACTTGGGAAGCAAATAAACTCATGTACAAGGGTTATAAGAATGGCAGTAGCCTCAGGCCAAGTTATATCTCTTCAGATTCTTCTGCCAGACACCTGTAATTAGTTATTTTCTTTGACCAAACATTGCATCTCAACTTTTACACAAGGTTTCCTGAGGTCATGTCATTGTAAGAAAAGAATACCGATATGTGTGTGTGTGTGTGTGTGTGTGTGTGTGTGTGTGTGTGTGTGTGTGTGTGTGTGTGTGTGTGTGTGTGTGTGTGTGTGTGTGTGTGTGTGTGTGTGTGTGTGTGTGTGTGTGTGTGTGTGTGTGTGTGAAACAGTGCAGAGTGTATATTAAATGAACAGTTAGAATCCATATCAACTGAACATTGTGCCAAGTTGTGATATGTTATGATTGTTATTTAGGTGGTATTGTACATGAGAGGCATGCTCCTTTTTCGAATGGTTGAGAATAAAGGCCAGTGGGGATTATTTACAAAAGATTCCCAATTGTGAAACCACTGCGAGAAACAACACAATATTTATAAAAGAAGAAGAATCCCAATAAAGGCAATTGAAGTTTTACCTTTGATAAAACTAGTGCTGGGAGAGTTTAGTAAATAATCCCCTTAGTGCACAGAAAAAATTGAAGATGGAATGACTTTACTGCATCTGGTACCACTACTGCCATTTCATAAATGAGGCCCCTGGTATTCTCATTTTCTTTATAGTTCCATTTGCAGACTTGTTCACACCCAGAATCTCGATGTCTGCAGCTTACATTTGATATAATGAGAGAATAGAACAGACTTCGAAAACAATTGTGCGTGCAAAAGCATACAACACAATGACTTTGGTTTTATTCCGAGGTGTTTATACACAGCTTTCTGGAAAAGTTTCTGAAATATAGTAAAAGGATTTACTCTAATTTAGCTTTCTGATGCGTTTACAAGATAAAGGCTTAACTAGGCAGATTAGTGAACATTTTATTGATGTACACATTTTCTTTTATTAGTGAGCCTTGGTTGTAAACCTTTGATAATGGGTTTTAAAGGTAGCAGTGGGGTTAGAAGTTGTACCAAGCAGAAAGGGGGACTTTTTTTCTTTGTACTTCAGAAAAACGATTTATCTAGCCTGGCTGAAAATAAGTATTCTTATGTGACTTGAAAAGTCTGTTTATTCAGGGATAACACTTATTATAGCTACACAAAAATATTTGGGAGCAGTTCACATAGAGACTAATACTTGTGCCACCTTGTGCAAAGATTTTTTTGTCTATACAGTAGTACAGTGTATGTGTCTGCTATGCATATCATTTAATTGTATTGTTTTATGGTACCATTTTATATTTTGCAGCTTGAACAGTCCATGCATTGTTTTGTATTGTTTAACAATAATAGACATTTAATTTTCACTGTTAATTGTATAAGGCAGTGGATAAGCATCTGATTGCAGGTATTAGGTAGTCTATGTTTTATAAGTGTAGCACAAGTTCTCTTCCCACCCCCCCCCCCACACCCAGGAGATCTTGGCCAGGCTACTGCTACGTGTAGTGCTGATGACCTGTGACTGTACAGGAGAGATGCCCGCGAGGTTGTGGGGGAAAAACAGGACAAATCTTTGGGAATTCTTCTGGTTCTTTACTTCTTGGTGACAGCGCCTGCAGACATATGGGGGCTTCAGCATTGCCGAAGGTGGTCCCACTATGACAGTGCTTTACTTCCAATACCTCTCTTCACACAGAGTGCCGCGGAGCCAGGAGTATAAATGATGAGGATCTTTATTATAGCAGCCCTGCTGGTGTCGTTACAACGTATGCTCCAGTTGATAAGGTAGATCCCTGGCTTCTGGATGGTACGGGCCTGTGGGTAATGGTGAGGCCTCTCTGGATTAGCCCATGAGGACCTGAGCACATGTCTCTCTCCCTGCCGGGAGGAGACGAGGATAGCTCCTACCCTATGAAGGGATAGTCTCGAACTCTCTCTCACTGTGACCAACGGTCTCACCCCAAGGGGCTGAACTTCAATCTATAATTTAGCTACTTCCTTCCTGAGGCTCGAGGCGGGAGGACCCAGTATCTGCACCAACATTGGCTATTCACAGATCTCTGTATTACCACCACTCCTGTCACTCAAGAATTCAGCATGAGGAGGGGGAAAACCTCATAGGATAGCCTGTCACTGTCTGTATCTTACTAGAACTTATGTGACAGGGAAGGTAGAGGTAGCTGGACTAGCCATGGCAATACTCTCCCCTAGGTGAAACATCCAATGCCCTCGCTTGGATCCAATGTGGGTACCATCCATCCACCTGGTTTCTGCAAACAAATACAGGTTATAGCAGATATACAAATAACCTTACACAGACTACCAACCCTTATCATCCACTGATAACAACGATGATAATTGTATAACTATTCCTCCAACGAGAAGATACAAGAAAACCCTCACTTATAATATTTAGGGTCCGGCTTCTTGACCACCCTCCCATTGAATAACTTCGTCCAGATATAATATACCTTAGGAGGACCCGGGCACTGTTTAACCTCTGCTCTGTCTTTGAAAATACATGTGTCTACGAGCCATTCTTCCATTACAGAACGAACCCTGTCATCCTTAATAAATCTGTCATCACTGGTTTTGGTCTTAAATTTCTCAATAACAGCTAACCTCAACCACTCGTAACGGTGTTCATCATCAATTATGGGCTCAGGTACATACGGAAATGTGTATCCGTGAGATTGGCGGTACCTATTAAAGATAGCTCGTCAGCTCTACTTAACCTTTGGATTTTATGGCCATGTCGCTGACCAGGTACTACCCAGAACTGTGGTTCACTTTATTCATCCTCCTGGTAGAATATGGAGGGACCTTTGGGGGTTCTTACTCCCAAATGTATCTCACACATTCTCTTATGAGGGGCTTCTGCTATCTCTTCCTGGGATAGTTGACCTTCCTCCCACCAGTGATCCACAATAGAGCCATTTACCAATAGCAGTCTTGTTCTATTTAGACTAGGGGCATAACCCTTGAACATCAGATTCCACCAATTAAGGGGTTCCCTGGACTCATGTGGACTACAGAACCTTGTGTCAATTTGGGAGGACACACCAGAAGCAGCAGATATCTGAGATAGGGATGAGTCCCTAAATGACTTAAACGACTTGGGAGACATTTTCACAGGAATGCGGCTTGAATAGGGTATTTCACCCTCAGAACCAGATGACCACCCATCTTTCCCATCAGGGACAGAGATACTCGGGTTAGGAATCAAGGGTATGGGCCCAGGAAGATCCGTTTGTGTCACTCAGGATTGGCCTTCCCTTTACCTCTAGCGGATGGTGTTGGGCTAGGTGCAGGGGCTGGTGACAGTATTGGTGACTAGCCAGGGAAAACTGAGGCCGGTAAGTTGGGCCTAGTAGTGTCCATGACCTGTCCATGAGTAGTATACCTTTAGGTTGGCCATGACCTCTAGGGGATGGTGCAAGGGTCCTGTGGAAGTATCCACACCAACTTCTTCCTCAGGTCGGGTCTATAGTGGAACAGGGGCAGAAGAGCACGCGCTGACACTCTCTCTGGTGGGCAGCAAAGAAGGTTCCGCATCCAAGATGGCAGCCATCTTTGTGACATCATCGGTAAGGGCCAACTTGCAAGATTGTCAGGCAAGCCCATGCTCGGCGCTGGCAGTGACGCCACTTCCAATTGGAGGTGCCTCACCCTGCGGCACGGAAAACAAGGCTCCGCCAGGTTCTTCCTCCAGCAAGGCCACAGCGGACTCCTGTCGGGTAGAAAGGGATATAGTCTCACCCAGTTGGAGGTAGGAGATGTCATCGGTCTTGGTCTTGTCCTCTGCGGTCGGGTCTCGGGCAGCACCGATGTCCTCATCCAGTGCGGGGCTCCTCCAGACCTCCGGTAGCACCACAGCCTTCAAGATGGACGTCGCTGTGTCTGGACTCAGCCGCTGGTTGCAGGTAGGCGACACTTTACTCTCCGCAGACATCTTGGGTCCGGCTTCTCCATCGGACGCAGATGATGGTAAGGACACATGCTCCGGAAATCGATGCCGGGGCGTCCGGCACCCCTTGGCAGTAATCGGCACGAAACAGGCCTGCTCCGGCACCAAAGTTGACACACCCAACACCCCCGGGCAGTCGACTCACCCGCCAGATGAGCTGACATTGGTTCCAGTCCTGGAACCATTGGCGTTGGTTACCTCTGGGGTCATCTTGGCAACAGGAACATTGGGATGTGGTGTCCAGGTACTGGGGTACATGGACCCATAGGAGGCCCAGCCAGGTATATGTTGCCGCAGCCACTTCCCAGGACAGCAGGGCATAATCGGAGGCTGTCAGAAGAAGGGGTGCAGAGCCATACTAGCTGGTGTAGCAGTATGATCGCTCGGTAGCATCACCTCTGCCGGTGGCACAGGATTGGCAGGCCACAGGTATTGGGTTCCACAATTTTGGCATTGTGCTATCGTACTGACCTCTCCCCCAGGTAGTCTGCAGGGCACACGCATCAGAGTAACTGTCTCCCATAGACTTTAGCCACCAGGAAGCCTCCTGGTAAGGAATAGTTCGTGAGGTCTAACTCTGACATGATCTTTTTTTTTCGTCCAGAGGTAGACACGGTAGAAAAGCAGAGGACTAGCAGGCAGCTCTTCACTTCTCCACAGCTCGGCAGAAGTGAAGCTACACAGGGTGTGGCAAGCTCCTCCCATGGTTTGAAACAAAGTCCTGTATGGTCACAAGGCATTGTTCCTCCCCTAGTTATGGCACGTGGCAAGGGCTGTCCTGTCCCGACTACGATGAAGGGTATCACACTCCCTGGTACCATACCCTCGGTTTACACCCCAACAAAGTCTGGTAAGGGTCTAGGCAGCCCCCTCCCCGGTGACGTATCTGGGAGAGACTCCCCCCATTCCTTGACATGGGATGGGTGCTCGGGGTCCCAGGGGTAGCATCAGGGGCCCAGCCCGGCCTCTTTTAATTACCGCCAGCTGCCAGTGCAAAGTTTCTAAAGTCTGTCCTGCCAGTGCCCATCTCAGCAGCGCCTCCATTTGTAGCACATGTTCCCTCACCCCCTCTCTGGAAGATCTTGGCCAGGCTACTGCTAGGTGTAGTGCTGATTACCTGTGATGGTACAGGAGAGATCAGATGCCCGCAATGTTGTGGGGGAAAGACAGGACAAATCTCTGGGGATTCTTCTGGTTCTTTACTTCTTGGTGACAGCGCCTCTAGACACAGGGGGCTTCAGCATTGCCGAAGGTGGTCCCCGCTATGACAGTCCTTTACTCCCAATACCTCTCTCCACACAGACTTCGGCGGAGCCAGAAGTATAAATGAGGATGATCTTTATTATAGCAGCCACTGCTGGTGTCATTACAGCGTATGCTCCAGTTTATAAGGTAGATCCCTGGCTTCTGGATGGTACTGGCTTGCAGGTAATGGTGAGCTTATTGCCTCAGCCCATGAGGGGCTGAGCACGTCTCTCTCAGCCGGGAGGAGACAAGGAAAGTTCCTACCCCATGAAGGGATAGTCTTGAACTCTTTCTCACTGTGACTGAAGGTCTCACCCCAAAGGGGCTAAACTTCAATCTATAATTTAGCTACTTCCTTCCTGAGGCTCGAGGAGGTAGGACCCAGTATCTGCACCACCATTGGCTATTCAGAGATCTGTGTCACCACCACTCCTGTCTCTCAGGAAGACAGCATGAGGAGGGGGAAAACCCCAGAGGATAGCCTGTCATTGTCTGTATCTTACTAGAACTTGCATGATAGGGAAGGTAGAGAGATAGCTGGACCAGCCATGGCTATATAAAGAAAGATCAATTTAAATGTAAAGTAGGTAACGTGATTATATAAACAAAGCTGTGATGTTTAATAAAGTCCGTCAGTGACTAAAGCAATTCTGGATGAACTAGGATTACTCCCACACTGTAAAACTGTCTAATTTCCATGAAACAGAAAAATGCAATACTTTAGTCCATTCTGATATTTACATAATTATTACTAGTTTTCTGTGTCATATGTCATAGTGAATATGTCACACAACCGTACATGAAAATCTAATTGAATCCTAAAGTGGAGATAGTATTCAGAATTTCAGAATAAAGTTCCATTCACTATGCCTAAAGTCATTTTAAAGTAGTGAGTATATGTAATACTCATCGGGTACATAACAGGCTACATGTAATAGATGGAGTTAAGCCTCAAATAATGATCCATGGCTTGGCACTGTTTAATAATAATACTGCCCAAAATATCACACCAACAGTATGTGAGTTTCTTACCTCTATATCGCAGCATATTTGCAATAGAATTCTGTATTGTTTGCAAATAAGCGTAGTCAGGCTCATTGTCAGAATGAACAGGATTCAAGATTCCAGACACTACCTAGGCTTCCAGAGTTCATTGAGTGGCAGAGAAGTTTGGTCCGCAGCATTTGCTGGGGGAGGGGGCACTGATACTGCTGTCAAAATTACCCCAGAAGTTCACAGGTGGATCGTCGGCCAGGCCTCACTTGTTCGTAGCCCTGCATGTAGTACACATTGATCAATAACAATCTCTGTTACATTGACCTTAACATGGGATTGGGATTAGGCTGGTCAACTTTTGTGAGAGGTAACATCTAATATTTTTGGTAAAAATTAAGTAGAAGATTTTGAGAGCAACATCGTATACCAGGATAGAAGTGAATTATAACAACAACTGAAATGCATATTCTGTCTTTCATGTGAAAATAGTTTGGAAATGCAGTGTTATGAACTCTACAAACCTTTTGCTTTTGAAATTATGATCACATCAAAAATCATGTAACATACTGTATGGGTGCATTTCATAAATAGATGTGTGGAATACCAGAACAGGGTTGGGCTGTGATTTTGTTATTTACACAAACCCCCAGCCTGGTCAGGGAACGCATCAGAGCCCTGTCACTTTGTAGTTTGTAACATTTCAGGGAGACATGATATTTCATTGTCAATATCTTATAATGAATGCACTATAACACATACAGTAACTACAGTATGTTATTTTTACAAATAAATAGCTAGCTTGATGTGTAAATGTTATATTTTGTATAGGTGATGTTCCTCCCACAAGATGGATAATAAACTTTGACCGAGACCTTTTAGATGGCCTTGTACTAGCAGCCCAGGTGGCAGCATATTGTCCATATTTAGTAAGTGCAATTTTATTTCTTCTACAATTTATTTATTTTATTTCAAAAATGTTTTACCAGGAAGTAATACATTGGGAGTTAGCTCTCGTTTTCAAATATGTCCTGGGCATATCTTCACTGCAACTCTCTGATACCTTTTTAATGCAACTAAATTTTTTTGCTGACCAATTTATTTTTATTCCTTGTCTTCACTTGCCGGCAGATTTCGACTCACTTTACATTTATGTACACTAATCCTGAAACCCCAGAGGAATGTCTGCACAATTGCCTTATTCTTGTCAATGCCCTCCGTGCAATCAACCTTGACATAGATATACAGGTAAATAACGGCATTACAATTTGAAAGATTATGTGTGGTGATGATATATATATATATTATATATATATATATATATATATATATATATATATATATATATATATATATACATACATACACACACAGGACTCGTTCATTTTCAATATTAGAGATATTTTCATGTAAGGTGTTGTACATTTCTCTTATTATAGTAAAATGAATATGTTCTTTTGTTGTTATTCTTTTATTTAGAGGAATTATGCTGTTTTTTAGCATACCACCATTTAATTAGTAAAGCTAAAGGTTGCTAGGTCATATTCAGTTAGCAAATACTTTTTACAAAAATATTTGCCCTGGGATTTTCATGAGTATAAGGTATTGGTTACCAGAAGGTCTTATCCATATTGATTCAAATCTGTCTGAAGCAACTTGCTAGTACCAACAGCAAACACTCATGTTACAGAGTTGTTTTTTCCCAGCTGGGACTTAACATTGGCAATCAGTTAATACCTTGCTAAGTAAGTGTTTGATATTTTGTTATAACACAACACTTTTTTTTTGTATAAGATATATTTTGTTTATATGTAGTGTATTCACAGTTACTACTGTACAATAGGTAAGGAAAAATTAATTTCCATTATTTTTAGATCATGTGCCCTTTTATCTGGATGCTTGTCATCTGTGCTTACGTTTTTCTTTTTGACTAAGGGGGTAATTCTATACAGTCCAAACCCCTTTGACTTAAATTGTTTTTTTAGGCCAAAAACTGTAACCCTTCCTAAGGCACAATGCAAAGGGAGTAGGAGAACATTACCAGCTGTGTGTTTTTTTTTTTTTTTTTAAATAACTATTCATTTCAAAAAAATGTTTTAACTAGTGCAACAGCAGAGACAGGGGCTTTGTTTTACAGCATATATAACCCTCTTTAATGTTTTTGTTTTTTTTGCCCCAAACATCCATAAATCACAATGGTCAAGATAAAAGACCTAACTTCTGGAAATCATCCAACTTGAACAGTATCAGTGCTAAGAATTACGAAGAAGGTTGTAAATATAAACTTGTTATTTTACGAATGTGCTTTTTTATTACTCTCTACTGAAGGCCACCGACATCTGTGATCCAAACCCAGTTATGATGCTTATGTTGTGTGTGTACTTGCATGAAAAATTACCACTTTATTTGCCTACGAAGACAGTTGCATTTGATGGGGCTTTTCATGATACTGTTTCACGCCAGGTAAGTTTTTTTTATTTGTACCCTACTTTTCCTTTTTAAAGTCTGTTTAAAATGTTTTATTCTCTTTTTGTGGCTCTATCCAGTTAACTTGATAAGGGCCAGAGAGAGCAGCATACATCTCTCTCTCTCTCTCTCTCTCAAGCCTATTACAGGGTCTGAATGGGAGTAGCGCACCTTTTGGTAAGACATACTGTACTTCCCGCCACAGTATTGGAAGATATGCTACAATAACGTGACGTTGAGGGCTTATGAGATATACAATATCTGTTTTTTTTGCATATAATTAGCTTTGTGTATATGCATTTACTTCAGGGAAAATACCGTCTGTAACTGTATTAGCTAACGTGATGTTATTTGTCGTGATGTACCACAGTTTAATACATCTGGCCCTGAAAGAGTCCATTGTTCTACTAACCATATTGGTCCTGGAAAATGTAAATTCAGTGGGCTGTGATACCTTTTTAGGGACCAACAAAACACTTGAAGAAGAAATCTTTGAGGTTTCAAAAGCTCTGTACACTATAATTTGGAAACTGAAAGAGCTAGTTCCAGAACCTCAAAAAAAAATAATTATCATTTCAGATGTAAATTGTTATCTTCATTGGCCGAAGTGACTTAAAGAGTAATGCTACTGTATCTGGTTTATTAGGGTCTACATCTACACCTTCGAGGCAAAGTTTTTTTGCGTATTAGAATAAGTTAAAGTAGCAAAACGTGAAATCTTATGTTTTTTTTAAAATACATCGATTCTGTAATAATTGATAATACGGAGTGTATTTATAATTATTATTATCATCATCATGTTTTAACAAAATGCTATTTTTAATTAGTTTTAAAGCATCCTCTGTAAATGTTATATTTTGTATAGGTGATATTTTAGCCATTGAATCCTTTGTATATCAGTTTTGCTTGACCTGAAGAAGAGAGGAGAACTGTCGAAAGCTTGTCCTATGACATAAATTGTTAGTCCAATAAAAAAGGTAGCACCTAATACTGAAGACTCATTTATTCTGCACTATATATATATATATCACACTTATTAAGGTTATGGTTGGTAAAAAAAAGTGACAAAAACTCTCCACAGGAAAGCATATAGCAACTGTAAATATTACTGTATATTCATTTGCATGTCTTAGACAGGTCTGCAACCCTGTCTTTCACCATTATCACACAGCACTTCCACTGCAGCAAGGGATTCTGGGAAATGACATGCAAATGAGCACACAGTGCCACCTTTTATCTCAAGCTCACATTACATAAATAACCCTTAGCCAATGCATGCTGCTTTAGACACAGCTTTTAAGCAAGGGCTTGGTAAGTAAAAGTAAATATACAGTAATATTTACAGTTGCTATATATATATATATATATATATATTGTGACAGAAACCAGGGGATGGTAATAAATTCCGTATATAGGGCTCCCAGGATACTAGACAGTTTCTACCCTGTTTGGCCTGGGAGTGCAGCCTTATAATACATACACTCCATCCCACAGTTTGGCAAGCGCTGGAACTGAGGGATGAGAGATCCAGACCAGAGTTTGTCTGCTGCCTGATTTCTGTCACCTGTCATGCTAATTAGGAATCAGGTATGAAAGACTGATTTCCTGTTTGCTCTGGTCTCTCCACAAGAGCCAGGAGGCTGGAAGGCTGCTGAACTACAGAGGGGAGAAGCCTCTTCCCCAAACAGGTTCAATCTTTCTGTTCATTTGTGTAAGACTGCAAAAGTACCTTGTTTTGTTGTTGGGAGTGGAAAAGCCACTTCCAACCCTGAGTCAGGGATATCTAAGTTAAGTTATCGCTCAGGTGAGCAGCTTTTGTTTTGATCTGTTTTCTGTTGTATGCACTGTGGCAGTCTCAGTGCCTGGGACTGAATAAACCAGGCATAGCCTGTTTAAAGGAACAGTACGTGACGCCTCATCATTTAACCTACCCTAAAAGACCGTGTTCTAAACAGTCCCGGACAAACGACGGAGCCCCGGAGTAAGCCGTTTGTCACATATGGTGGAGAATGCGGGCAGAGCACTAGGGGGTCTGCGGGTTGAAGAACTTTGAAAGAAAAAAAAAAAAAAAAAAAAGTTTTTTTCATCCTCTGCAAACAAGATGGAAGACGTGGTGGGTGCGCTGGTACGCAATGTCGCTGCCCAGAAAGACGCGAATGAAACCCAGCAACAGCTGTTAATAGCCCAGCAAGAGATTAATGCCAACCAGCAACAGGCGAATGCCAACCAGCAACAGGCGAATGCAAACCAGCAACAGACGAATGAAGCCCTGCAAAACGCGAATGCAAACCAGCAAGAGACAAACCGCTTGCTGAGAGAGGAGCAACAGCGGTTCGCTCAGGGCTTACAGCAGGAACTCGAGATCCTGAGGGGGACTATCAGTAACCTTCCACTGGCAGCGGCAGCCCCAGTTCCGAAAATGACCAGGGCAAGCCACTACCTTCAGAAGATGGGACCCTCGGATGATGTGGAAGCCTATCTTCTCACGTTTGAACGCACGGCACAGAGAGAGGGATGGCCAGAAGCTGAGTGGGCTGGTCTAATCGCACCCTTCCTAAGCGGCGAACCCCAGAAGGCTTACTTTGATCTAGAGCCAGCCGAAGCAAACGTCTATGCAAAATTGAAGTTCGAGATCCTCGCCCGCCTCGGCGTAACCACGGCTGTTCGCGCCCAAAGGTTTCACGCATGGTCCTTCACGATGGATAAAGCCACCCGAAGCCAGATGTATGACCTCATCCACCTCGCCCGGAAGTGGCTACAACCCGAGATCAACTCAGCCAGCCACATCGTGGAACGGTTGGTCATGGACCAGTTCTTGAGGAAACTTCCCTCTGCCTTACGCCGTTGGGTCAGTCGGAGTGACCCCCACAATGCGGATGAGCTTGTGGCCCTCGTAGAAAGGTACAATGCAGCAGAAGAGCACCCGCAACCCACAGTCGTGGAGCAACCCCACTACCCGAGGTTCCAGGACTCTTCCAGAGACGGTAAAAGGGTACCGGGGTTAAGGGGCGCTGAAGAGCGGCGACCCCCTTCACGCAGCACAAGCAACAGTGGTTCGCACACTAAGGGCAATAGCCAACATGGGGAGCCGGGAAAAGGCTCTAAGTGGGACACAGACTATGTACCTAAATGTGTAAATTGTCATGAGAGGGGCCACACAGCAAAAATCTGCCCACTAAATGATGAGCCCATGCAATGCAACAGCGTGGAACCTTATTCGCTGTTGTCCCAATGTATGGGCCCTAGCCCAGAGGACCCCTTGAATAACCATCTGTGGGCATTTGTAAAGGTTAATGGTAAGAGGGTTCGGGCACTTCTTGACTCTGGGAGCATGGTCACACTAGTGTCCGAATACCTCTTGCCCATTAAGAAGAAACAGAGAAACAGTTCACAAAGAGTGGCAATTTGTTGTATACATGGGGATAATCATGAATATTCCACTGTTGATGTTTTTTTTGAAACAGAGTTTGGTTCTTTAGATTTCAAGGTGGGTATTGTACCCAAACTGGCACATGATGTGTTAATAGGGACCAACTTTCCCCATTTTCTAAAAATGTGGTCCCCCGCTCAGAATAGCGCCCAGAGTTCAATAGCGGACCATAACGAAGTATTAGAAGAAACAAATCCTTTCCCTTTTTCAGAAATGGAGATTGACGAGGGCCCAAATAAGAAGGGGGAAAAGGAGGAGTGCTGTAAAATTCCCTTCCCCACTACTTTGGTAGGGAATACCCCAAATCAAGATGTTGAGCAGACACTTACCACCCCAGAACCGGATAAGACCCTCGCTGACCTAGAGGTCAGTCCTGGGAGTTTTAAGAAGGCCCAGTGGGAGGACCCCACATTAGCGGTAGCAAGGGGAAATATACGGGACCAGAATAGTACTCCTGGCCAACCAGATAGGTCACTTGCTTACCCCTACTTCGAGGTAGAGAACGACCTAGTATATCGGGTTGATAAAAGGAAATCAGTTACAACTAAACAATTGTTGGTACCACGGACATTCCGTAACGTAGTATTACACCTCGCACATAGTCATCCATTGGGGGGACACCTAGGGGTGGAAAAGACAAAAGAAAAGGTTCTCCGAAGCTTCTATTGGCCTGGGGTTCTGGCAGAAATTACGAATTATTGTTCCTCATGCCCAGAATGTCAGATCACCGCCCCGTTCAAGGCGTACCGCAGCCCATTGGTACCCCTTCCCATAATAGAGGTACCATTTGACCGGATTGCTATGGATCTAGTAGGACCCCTAATAAAGTCTGCTAGGGGACATCAGCATATATTGGTAATATTAGATTATGCCACCCGATATCCGGAGGCAGTTCCCCTACGTAGCACCTCAGCTAAAAACATAGCAAAAGAGTTAGTAGTTCTGTTTTCCCGGGTCGGGATTCCTAAAGAGATTCTATCTGACCAGGGAACACCATTTATGTCCCAAGTAACGAAAGAGCTATGTAAACTCCTAAAAATCAAGCATCTCAGAACCTCAGTCTATCATCCACAAACAGATGGTTTAGTGGAAAGGTTCAATAAAACCTTAAAGAGCATGTTACGGCGGGCGGTTGATAAAGATGGGAAAAACTGGGATTGTTTGTTACCGTACCTGTTATTTGCCATTAGGGAAGTTCCCCAATCATCCACAGGCTTCTCCCCGTTTGAACTATTGTATGGCCGACACCCAAGGGGCTTACTGGATATAGCCAAAGAGACTTGGGAACACGAGGTTACCCCTTACAGAAGTGTAATAGAGCATGTTGCCCAGATGCAGGACCGCATTGCTGCAGTCCTACCCATAGTGAGGGAACACATGGAGAAAGCTCAAGAAGCACAGAGGAATACATATAATAAGGGTGCTAGGGTCAGAATTTTTTCTCCAGGTGATAGGGTACTAGTTCTGGTTCCCACCGTGGAGAGTAAATTCCTTGCTAAATGGCATGGGCCATATGAGGTCTTGGAAAGAGTGGGAGAAGTAAATTATAAGGTAAGACAGCCAGGTAGGAGGAAACCTGAGCAAATATACCATATAAACCTACTCAAGCCCTGGAAAGATAGAGAAGTCTTGTTAACCCTAGTACCCCCAGGTCCGTCAGAGAATCAAGAAACTGACCCAGAGGTTAGCATAGCTGAAACCCTGTCTGTTCATCAGAAACGAGAGGTTCAGAATTTAGTGAGAAGAAACAAAGAAATCTTCTCTATACGGCCAGGTCGAACTAGCGTAATTGAACATGACCTAGTCTCTGAACCGGGGGTCCGAGTTAACCTTAAACCGTACCGAATCCCAGAGGCCAAAAGAAAGGCTATAAGTTTAGAGGTTAAAAAAATGCTAAAACTAGGTGTAATTGAGGAATCCCAAAGTGGGTGGAACAGCCCTATAGTCTTAGTCCCAAAGCCAGATGGTACAACAAGGTTTTGTAATGACTACCGGAAACTAAACGCGGTGTCAAAATTTGATACTTATCCTATGCCCAGGGTAGATGAACTTGTAGAGAGACTGGGCAAAGCCCGATATCTCAAAACCCTAGACCTAACAAAAGGGTACTGGCAGGTTCCCCTCACAGAAAGGGCAAAAGAAAAGACAGCCTTCTCAACCCCAGACGGCCTCTTTCAGTATAAGGTGTTGCCTTTTGGCTTACATGGAGCTCCCGCCACATTCCAAAGAATGATGGATAAAATTTTAAAACCACATGCTCGGTATGCTGCCGCCTACCTGGATGATGTGGTAATCCATAGTGAAGATTGGCAATCCCACCTTCCAAAGGTCCAAGTTGTGCTTGACGCAGTCCGGTCTGCTGGACTAACTGCTAACCCCGCTAAATGCACTATTGGTCTGGAGGAGGCCAAGTATCTGGGATATTCTATTGGCAGAGGTTTACTCAAACCCCAAACACTCAAAGTGGAGGCGATACAAAATTGGCCAAGGCCAGTTACAAAAAAACAAGTAAGGACCTTTTTGGGGTTAATTGGGTACTATAGAAGGTTTATTCCCAATTTTGCAACTAAGGCAACCCCACTAACTGACCTCACAAAAGCAAGAGGACCGCTAATGGTAAAGTGGTCCCCCGAAACCGAACAGGCCTTTAGAAGCCTGAAAGAAGCTCTCTGTGCCCAACCAGTGTTGGTCACACCTGACTTCTCCAAAGAGTTCGTAGTCCAAACCGACGCATCTGAGGTAGGGCTGGGGGCGGTACTCTCCCAGGAGTCTCAAGGTGAGGAGCACCCCATCCTTTATTTAAGTAGGAAACTAAATCCCCAGGAGAAAAATTACTCCATAGTAGAGAAAGAGTGTCTCGCAATAAAGTGGGCTGTAGAGACGCTCAAATACTATCTGTTGGGGAGAAAATTCCGGTTGGTCACAGATCATGCACCCCTTACCTGGATGTGTCAAAACAGGGAAAAGAATGCTAGAGTGACCAGGTGGTTCCTAAGCCTACAACCCTTTAAATTTTCTGTGGAACACAGGTCAGGGCACAAACATGGCAATGCTGACGGGTTGTCAAGGATGCACTCCCTAATATCCATGGTCGCTCATCCCTCGAGGTCTGAGCTGGGGGGGAGGATATGTGACAGAAACCAGGGGATGGTAATAAATTCCGTATATAGGGCTCCCAGGATACTAGACAGTTTCTATCCTGTTTGGCCTGGGAGTGCAGCCTTATAATACATACACTCCATCCCACAGTTTGGCAAGCGCTGGAACTGAGGGATGAGAGATCCAGACCAGAGTTTGTCTGCTGCCTGATTTCTGTCACCTGTCATGCTAATTAGGAATCAGGTATGAAAGACTGATTTCCTGTTTGCTCTGGTCTCTCCACAAGAGCCAGGAGGCTGGAAGGCTGCTGAACTACAGAGGGGAGAAGCCTCTTCCCCAAACAGGTTCAATCTTTCTGTTCATTTGTGTAAGACTGCAAAAGTACCTTGTTTTGTTGTTGGGAGTGGAAAAGCCACTTCCAACCCTGAGTCAGGGATATCTAAGTTAAGTTATCGCTCAGGTGAGCAGCTTTTGTTTTGATCTGTTTTCTGTTGTATGCACTGTGGCAGTCTCAGTGCCTGGGACTGAATAAACCAGGCATAGCCTGTTTAAAGGAACAGTACGTGACGCCTCATCATTTAACCTACCCTAAAAGACCGTGTTCTAAACAGTCCCGGACAAACGACGGAGCCCCGGAGTAAGCCGTTTGTCACAATATATATATATATATATATATATATATATATATATATATATATATATATATATATATATATATCTATATCTATAGATATATCTATATCTATATATATAAAATTGAATTTTGTCAGATTGTTACTAGATGTGGTGAATCTGATTGGTCTGTGAGTCCGCGACTCTCATTGGCCAACAGGTACGCTGACATCACAGACACACCTACTCCACTGTGACACACACACACACACACATACTGCCACAGACTCTCACCCCATCACACTCTCCATACCTCACCCACAGCTCACCTACCCGCTGGCTCCCCCACACCATCACCCCCCCTCACCCACAGCTCACCTCCCCGCTGGCTCCCCCCCACCATCACCTCTCCTCACCCACAGCTCACCATCCCGCTGGCTCCCCCCACCATCACCCCCCTCACCCACAGCTCACCTCCCCGCTGTCTCCCTCCCACCATCACCCCCCCTCAACCACAGCTCACCTCCCCGCTGGCTCCCTCCCACCATCACCCCCCCTCACCCACAGCTCCCCTCCCCGCCATCACCCCCCCTCACCTCCCTGCTACCTTCTCCCTCGGTGCACCTTTCCCTCTATGCTACCGGCTCACAATATTAAAATGGCGCTCCGCACTACTCCATCCTGTCGTCACCCTTACCGCACAATTTCAACTATGCACCCCTCTTGGCGGCGATCGGAAGAGGATGCTCTGCCCCTCCCCCATGGCCATCTCCCGGAGGGAAGGGCATGTCCTGTGCGGCCGCCACTGCCCTGCTCCCCCCTGTTGAAGGGGGAAGGCGCGCCAAGGGGGAAGGTAAGCTGCGGCTGAGGGGGGGTGAGCCGCCACAATATTAAAATGGCGCTCCGCACTACTCCACCCTGTCGTCACCCTTACCGCACAATTTAAACTGTGCACCCCAATGGGCGCCGATCGGAAGAGGCTGCTCTGCCCCTCCTCCTGTGGCCATCTCCCGGAGGGAAGGGCATGTTCCGCGTGGCCGCCACTGCCCTGCTCCCCCCTGTTGAAGTGGGAAGGTGCACCGAGGGGGAAGGTAATTGGAGGGGGGGGGGTGGAAGTCGAATGGGAGGGTGGTGTGGTTTTAAAATGGGGTGGTGGTATAAAATGTGTGTTTCCATTTTTGGTGGCTGCTAAAAGACTAAAAGGCAGGTCAGGTCAACGTCAGAGAAGGCTATATTTTTTATAGGGTATGAGGGGTGCACAGTTTAATTCGTGTGGTAAGGGTGACTCCTGTCCACTGCCCCCCCCTCCTGTCCACCGTCCTCCCCCCTCCTGTCCACCGTCCTCCCCCCTCCTATCCCCCCCTCCTGTCCACTGCCCCCCCTGTCCACTGCCCCCCTGTCCACTGTCCCCCCCTATCCACGCTCTCCCCCCCTGTCCACTGTCCCTCCCCCTCCTGTCCTCTCCACTGCCCCCCTCCTGTCCTGTCCACTGCCCCCCCCCTCCAGTCCACTGTCCCCCCCCCTCCAGACCGCTGTCCCCCCCTCCTGTCCACTGCCCCTGCCCCCCCTGTCCACTGTCCCCACCTTCCTCTGGGGGGGGGGCGGAGAAAGAGTGGGAGCACAGAAATAGGGGGAGAGGAGGGAGCGGGAAATTTAACTCACGGGCAACGCCGGGTCTCTCAGCTAGTATATATATATGGATGTGGATATGTAAAATAGGAATGGGAAATTAATCCAGTCTTCTTTAAAAAGTGGAATAGTGAATTTGTGATTAAAAAAAGGTTGTGTACCCTCACATTTTCACCATTGATAATCTGGCATTAATGGGAACATATATAATATAAAATATATTTAATGTCACAGATTACAAAGTACAGTCGCTTTTACTCGCAAGTGGCTTCTCCCCGGTTTTTTTTTAAACCCGGCGGAGCGCGGCTTATTTTTTTTAGTTTTCCCGTGCCGCAGGCGCTTTCAATGATAAGCGCCATTAGCGCTTATCTGTTGAAGCGGCCGCCGCGTGGGAAACTGCGTGCAAATAAAAAAAAAGCCCCGCATTTATCCCGCCAAGCTTTAGAATAAGCTTGGCCGGGACAGTACATACATCTGTGCAAAAGCAAATAAACATCTTATAGACATTTGACTTACTCTTTGCTGGCACATTTGTTGGCTCAGGTTTGTGCATTCGTTTTGAATTTGTAACCCCATAAATAAGCAGTTTATAGCAAAATAGATACACCACATACTTTGGATCCAGGACCTTCTCCCAGTTAAGCCCAGGCCAATGTGCCTTTGCCCACGCTGAGGCGTGCGGAGGCTGTGGGAAAGCGAGTGCTTTCACTGGCCTCGGTCGATGAGCCGTGGGGGGCATTCCTAGGGGAGTCACGGAGCTGATTCGCCCTCATTGGGCGATAACTCAGTTTCAACTGCTTTCTTGCGCAACGCGCGCCCCCTCCTGCCTCCGCCCGCACAGTCTATGGGCACGATCACTGCCTTAAGGCAGTCTGATCGTGCCCTGTGCGGATGCCTCCGCGCGGTCTCCCACTCCATGGACTCCCGCCTTTGCTAAAATCTCACACTGATGTGACATTGATCCCAGATAACACAACATATATCAGTATAACTCAGAATATCAGAGCTTTCATAGGATTCAATGGCATTGCTGACACAGCAGAACACAACATATCACATCTTATTGCACCAGAGAGAATAATGAAGCCTGCTACAATCTGTCCTTCCGTCCGTCTATGTAAATACACGCATGTATGTTGCATGATTGAAATCCCTTGAAAACTCTCAGTACAATAGTTTAACAGAGAAAGAATATTACATGTTAATGTTTCAGTATTTGCAGGTGTAAGCAGAAAACACATTTTTGAGTGCCTATTAATAATTTAATGGTCATTTCTGCTCAGGACAAACGAAAGGGTGCATCACAGTGTTCTTCAAAACACATTTGTTATTACTTGTGTATTGCGTATTCATTAATTCTGCCCAGCAAATTACTTTATATAATGAAAGTAGTATGTACAGCTGGAAAAATATCTTCTAGCAATGCTTTATGTATTAGCCCATTGGTGGGCCATAGCTAACTTCACATGTTGCCCCAATCGCTGCCCTCTCCCCTGGGTGGCCTTGCATCAGGTAGGCCCTGACAACCTGCTCTCCCTCTCTTCCCAATGCAGAGGCAGTAGGGACTTTGCTCCCCCCTCTCCCCACATCACTCTTTCCCTCCTAACATTTCTCACTCTTCCCCTGTTCCCTCCCACCCTCCCTTCATTTGTTCTACTTCAGAGACTGTTAAGAGTAATGTGCAACCCCTTTGAGGACTGAATTATATCATGTTGCCCACCACTGTATCAGCCACTTCATATCCAGAGCACCCAGCAACAAATAGCATTGTAATATACTGTATGTATCTGTTTATCCTTTTTCTTATGTTCTGGTAAATCACATTGGTTCTGTAGAACTGTAAGTTTTTGCACATTGTGATACCTTTTTTAATTGTCTGAAAATTAATTTATTCATAGATATAGTTATAAATGAAATTTCATGCCCCCAAATTCTCTTTTTTTAATGCGTATTGTAGCAGCACTAGAATGAATGAGAAATTGAAAGCTCGTGTACAACTATATTTAACTCCCATGTTTGTCTATTCAAGGTAGAATACCTAGCACGTATTTCCTGTGTTGCAGCCAAAATTACTTTACAGTATTATTAGGAGAATAATAGCAACAAAACCTGGAGACAGTACTACTTTTAAAAACAAGCTTTCAGCATTAGTGGCTGATACAGATTTTGATTAACAATTTAATATTCTCCCCTTAACTCAAATAGCTTTTACCACATGCTGCCAAGATTGACTACCATGTTTCTTTAGTGCTAATGTTCAATCACAATGTGTCAGTACCTATACAGAACTGCTGATCAATAGCGTGACCTTTTTGTTTTTATGTTGCTGAATAGGTGCGTCTGAAAAATCCAAGCAGCAAACCGCTAGTGTACAATGCTACAATTGTAGGTCGAGAGTCAGCCGATTTCTCATTGCCTAATGGGAGCACAATAACAATTGTCCCAAAGTAAGTAACCTTTCTACTTGTCTTTATTGGAAGTGACAGTCTACTCTAAGCAATATGTGTTCAAAATATAATCACATTACATATGTTTTTGAAGTTATATAGGAATTTTGTGTTACTAGAGAAATACATGTTTATCTTTGAAGCATCATTTCTATGCAATCAGTACATGCCATCAATTACATTTGATTTGATTTTTTTTAAAATATACATATTAATGTATTTCTGTCTTTATATAAAATAAACTCATTTATGCTTGGTCATTTTCTCCCCAGCCGTTTGTTACCTATGACAAATTGTGTAAAATTAGCAGTCTGTAATAATAAAAACGAGCTGCATTAGATTCTACTAACATTTCAAATTGGAATCAGATAATGAAGGCGTGAAATGGGGAAGTGTTCATGGTAGGTGTGTTTATGGGTGCCAGGTGATTTAATGAGAGAGAAAAAACCCCTGCATGTCCTGACATCTGTCTGAAGCAGATTGTGTGGAGTTTGCTCTGTTGTTGAAATGAATGAATGATTTGCCTGCTGACCTTGAACCATGAATGCACGTAACAGCAACTAAACCTGGTTAGGGTCTTTGGCGCTCAATCTTATTTTAAAATAGTCATATAAAATCAAAGACAGTGGGTGAAAATATGGAAATTAAAGAGTTATTGATCCATTATTAGTTGTTCATTTACTTTCAGCCCCACATCAGCAAACAATAATGTTATGTTGACATGGTTGTTGGTAATTCCTTTTGTATCAAAACAAAAGTTAATTTAAAATAACAGCTTGAGTTTTTGACAAGTTAATACCTTTTTTGTTTTTCCTTTTTTTTTCATTTTAACGCCTTGCTGAGCACCTTTTATTTTTGGAAGGAAACACTTTAATATTTAACTGTCATTATAGAATGTTATTACTAATTTGGCTGAAGAAATTGTGGCGAAAATTATTTGAAATGCTTGCAATGCATGCAGAAGTGGTGGACCGCACAGCCCTTTATTATAGTTAAATGCTTTTTGATGTGCAGTATTTCCATTTGGTTTGTTTCCAGCAGGAGGGTTACAAAACAATTCAAATTGGTTCCAGTCTGCCATTAGATTTTGCATTACAGGAACACTGCTGCTGGTTTGACCATTGTACTCTAATTGATCTCCCTCCTTCTCACTCAACATTCTGATTGATGAGAAGATGCAGAGCCATATGTAATGTGTAATAACAAATGCCATGAGCTTATCTCCTGAGTGCCTATACAGTACATAAAATATCAAATGGATATCAAGCACATACTGTAAATGGCAATATTTACTAAGCAGTGCTACCCCATAACACTTTTCTAGCATAGTTTACAAAATATAGCCCTTTATCGGCATGAAAGGTGTCTTATGGAGTAGCACCGCTTAGTAAATATCACCCTTTATGGCCCATTGATTTGAATTGACCCGTATGGTGTCATCTAGCACAAAAGGTGTCCTATAGAATAGCACTTCTCAGTAAATGTAGTCCCAAGTGTTTAGTGCATTGGCAGCAGAACAGCATCTTGCAGAATATATGATATTAATACAGTTTGTCCCCTTGAATTAAGGGATACATACCTGTCACCGCTTTACCACAACACTACTGTGATAAACATAATAATAATACTAATAATTGTTAATACTTGTATAGCGCTGCTAGTTTTATGTAGCGCTTTACAGAGGCATTTTGCAGACACAGTCCCTGCCCTGTGGAGCTTACAATCTATGTTTTTGATGCCTGAGTCACAAGGAACAGACACCAGGAATTGAACCCTTGCTTCACAATCTGTGCCAGAGTCAGTGTCTTTACTCACTGTCAATTAACATCAGTTAGTTTAGCTACAACATACAGTTGTAGTTAAACTGTCTCCAGTGGAGTGGCCACACACAATCATGCAACCACAGTGATCGCGGCACCAGAGGATAACTGCTGCAGAGGGTCCCATTCGGAAGTATTGACCCAATGTAGCGCAACCATGGTAGACAAGGTTCTGATGCTTTATACTTTTTTGACCACACCAATTGAGATACTAGGTTTGGCTACATTTGTACTGTCAAATTTTACAGGTACTATAAGTGAATGCATAAAGAATGTCTGGCGTCGGGTAGATCCTCAAAAGTGCACTAAATAAGGGGACATAATGTTATTTTACCTAATTAGGTGTAGCAGGGTGGTTCCATTCACCTCTGTGAAGAAATGATGCAGCTCCTCGGACTATTATGCGGAGATGCGGCGGCCATTTTTGTATACCCAAAGAGACTATAGGACTCCTATGTGGAGGAGCGGTGGCCATCTTTGTTTTGAAAATAAGAAGGACAGGATATCCTCTGGGAAATAGCATATCCTGTTTGACTGGGGACCGCAAGGTCAGAGCTGCCTGAGACTAAGCAGGGGAAGTTTGTGTCCTGGGAGCCAGTTGCCACCTGGGAATAGGCTAGAAACACCCCATAGGCCCGAGCTAGACCCTGAGCCACCCTAGCTGAGTATTGTAGGGACAGCCATACTTCAGGGACTTGCTTGTTAGCCTGAGCACCAGCGCAGCGATGGAGCAGGACAAGCTACCAGGGAGGATTCCCCATGCCTGGAGATACTACCGCATGGCGGCCAGAAGTAAGGAAAGAGGGGATTGTGTTGGAGGCCCTGCATCATGGGATCACGGATGCTTTTTATCCCCTTAGAGGAATTCCGTGGTGTACACGAGTACCCAGGAAGGTACCAACGTGCACCACCAATACACAAGGGAGGGTAGCGCGGCCCTCACACTCACAATGGGTAACTCTGGATGGGCATCTGGCTGTATTAGGTGCCCAACGGATATAGTGCCAGAACGGGGATTGTGTGTTATTGTTATGGTTTATGTTATTATGTGTTTGAATTACCCTGCTGGTAAAAGTTATTCTGGTTATGCTATTGTGTACGTATTTATTTACTAAGTATATGTTCCCGTGAGGAGCCACCCCGTCTACACTGGGATCCTCACGGGTGGGGGCACTGCACCCAAAACACCCCAAGCTCCCACTCAGCGGAGGCTCTGGCCCCTGTGAACCTACAGGTAGCACCAGAACACTAATTGCCTGCTATTTCCATTAGGGGTAGGGGTGTTACATAGGTAACATACCTTATTTTCCTCTTTATTAACATATATCCTCAAGGCTAATGATATGCAAAAGTAAGATCTGTTAGAAAAACGGCCAATGTAACATTAATAATATTAATTTGTTGCTGTTTTTCAGCCATTTATATGTTTCTCCATATATCTGTTAGTATTACGCATGTAAGAAAAGGGTTAATTCGTACACTCAGGCCATTTATATGGGTACCACTTAAGACCTTCCCTTTGCCCTTGTAGGCTATTTAACACAATGCTCCTCAGGGTTTTCAAGTAAGGGCAGCTTTCAGCAGGCGCTAAATATGGTTTCCTTATTAGCATAAGATAATAAGGAAAGTTACTTTCCTCGGGTCATACTGAGCTAGCACTGGGATACAAGCTGGGTTTACCCATTTCATTCACCAACACAAAATATTTCTATTTTGTCTGCTAAGTTAATATAATTGCCTACTCCTTTTTATTCTCTTAATTTTTGGTGTAAGATCGTTATCAGTCATATATTCTGATTGTGGGGCTGAAGAACATGGTCACACACTTTTGTACTTAAACCGGCATATATTACATCTAAAAGTTGAAACATACATTTTGAGTGAAAAGGCCCATGTGGACCATAACGTGCCTTACATCTTAAAATGAAAAGAAAGTTGGACAAGAGCAACCAGATTTTAGTATGAAACCAATTTAAAAGTAATAATAGCAAACAATTTTTACTTACATATAAGAATATGACAATCGGTAGCTCCAATATTTTTAATTTTTCATATTGACAATTTTAAATGTTGTGAACGTGTAATATGTTGAAATTTACTGTATAGACTAAAATATGTTTTTTTTTTGTTTAGTTTTACCTATATAATTTAGGCCACTAGCACATATTTAGACTTGCAGTTGAGAAATTGATTAACCTTTAAAAAATTTACCAGACTGATGGTCTATATTTTTACATATCACACATTTATTATATTTAAATTTTCCAATAGGTTTTGCATGTTACCAATGGATTTCCCCTTATTTTGGGGCCTCTTTTAATAGACTAGGAATTCATGTTCTTCAACATATTGCACTTCTCAAAGAGGCAATCCATGCATTTTTTAAATATAGATAATTGAAGAAGTCGGTCTCCGGAGCTGAGCCCATTAATTTCAGCTCCGGGGACCCCCTGCTTCCAGAGATACTTACATCCATAGTGGGTGCCGGTAGACATTCCAGGCTTCCTATTAGCCCATGTTACCAGGGGGATTTAAACTGCAGATCGATACCAGCACCCCCTTCTGATGTAAATATCTCTGGAAGCAATGGGTCCTCGGAACTTAAATTAATGAGGTTCAGCTCCGAAGCCCCCTGCTTTAACCCAGAAGAAGAAAAAAAGAAAAACGGCTTGGACATAACACTACCCAAAATACAATTTTCTTTTATAATTTGCCAATGTTACTTTAATCCTTTTTGAATCTTAAAATGCACAGGATTAAACTGTGTGATAAAGAGAGGATTATCACTTTTTCTTACCAGCATTCTTTTTTTTTTTTTTTTTTTTTTATAGGTACTGTAGTAATATGGAGAATAGAGCAAAAGTTGCATTTAACAAGTGTAGTACGTTGAAGAACCTTAAGTCTTAGTCTACTGAAAAGGCCCTGAAAGAAGGAAAAATCAGTTGGTTACCTCGTAAATCTATTTGAAATTTTAAGTGTAGTAAATGTGTGATATGTTGAAATATACTGTATGGAATGTATACTGTATGTTTTTTTTATCGCGGTGTGGTCAAATTATATACAGTAGGTTAATCAATTTATCAACTGCAAGTCTAAATATATCTTAATATATAAAATCGAATGGTTAGTGAGGTTAGTGCTATCTGCGGTGAATCTGATTGGTCCGTGACTCTCATTGGCCAAGAGGTACGCCCCACTGTGACATCACCTCCTTCACTCTCACACACTTGCAGTCACAACACACGCCCAGAACCTCTGAGGACTCCTTGGTAAGTTGACATATCACACTGTCACCCCCCACACTCACACACAACCCTGTACACACAGTCACCCCCTCACACTCACACACTCAGTGTCACACTCAACACTGTACACACACTCAACCCTTTACACACACACACACACACACACACACACACACACACACACACACACACACACACACACACACACACACACACACACACACACACACACACACACAGTCACCCCTGTGTACACACACATTCACACTCACCCCTGTCAAACAACAACCTGTACACACACACACACACACTGTCAGCCCTGTGGATACACACACACTGTCAGGCCTGTGTACACACGCACACACACACTCTCACCCCTGTGTACACACACACACATCTTACACATTCCACACATTCACACTCACCCATTACCTTTATTGTCCCTGTGCACATCATCTCTTTTCATCCCGCTCTCTGGCCACATGCCCGTCTAAACCGCTCATATATGCCCGCCGCCGCGCACATTACACCGCCCGCACGCGTCCATTACCTTTATTGTCCCTGTGCACACGCGCGCACATTACACCCCCTCCGCTCACCTCTCCCGGCGCTCCCTTCATCTCCATCCGCGGCGGGGGAACAGGCAGCGGACCCCCTTCCTCCCTCGCAGCGCCTCATCTCCATCCCCGGCGGGGGAACAGGCAGCGGACCCCCTTCCTCCCTCGCGGCGCCTAAGATGGCGGCGCAACCGGAAGGACACCCTTCTTCCCTCGTGGCGCCGAGTGAGAAGATGGCGGCGGCCGGAAGTAGAGGTAGGTGTCGCGTGTGTGTCGCTCTAGGTGACGTGTGTGTGTGTGTGTGTGTGTCACTGTGTGTCTGTGTGACAGTGTGTCTGTGTGACAGTGTGTCTGTGTGACACTGTGTGTGTGTGTGACACTGTGTGTGTGACACTGTGTGTGTGTGTGTGTGTGTGTGTGTGTGTGTGTGTGTGTGTGTGTGTGTGTGTGTGTGTGTGTGTGTGTGTGTGTGTGTGAGTGACACTGTGTGTGTGTGTGTGTGACACTGTGTGTGTGTGTGTGTGACACTGTGTGTGACACTGTGTGTGTGTGTGTGTGTGTGTGTGTGTGTGTGTGTGTGTGTGTGTGTGTGTGTGTGTGTGTGTGTGTGTGTGACACTGTGTGTGTGTGTGTGTGTGTGTGTCACACTGTGTGTGTGTGTCGCCCCCCCTGCCTTTTATGCCCCCCCCGCCTTTCACATCCCCCCCCCTGCCTTTCACGCCCCCCCCCCCTGCCTTTCACGCCCCCCCCTGCCTTTCTCGCCCCCCCCTGCCTTTCACTCCCCCCCCCTGCCTTTCACTCCCCCCCCCTGCCTTTCACACCCCCCCTCACGGCCTCCGGGCAACGCCGGGTATATCAGCTAGTAGTCTATCAATAAAAATGTTATTGTGGCCTAAATTATATAGGTAAGACTAAACGTGAATTAGGTACTAAAATAATAGAATGTTAACAATATCCAAAATTCTAAAACACATTTACAGGAGAGAGAAAAAAAGACATAATTTACCTGAACATTTCTTATTGCACCATGACTGTGATTTGAAACATTTTATGGGTTTAGAACAGGTTAATCTTGGAAGGAGAGGTAGTGATAGAGACAAAAGATTATTATAAAGAGAACAGTTTGGGATTTATAATCTACTGGTTTTACCCAATAGATATACACTATATTCTCCCATTTTTATAACTTTGTATTGTATAAATAATGTGGTGCTAATTGTTAAATAAAGATAGAAGTAATGTAAGGATGAAATAAGAGCTTTATATGAAAATATTCCCTGCCCTGTTATGTCTATTTACAAGTTTTTATCAATATATTCATATTTAATGTAGCCATGCCATCTGTGGCTACTAGTCTTCTTCCCTCCTGGCTGTAAGCCCTGGTACAATCAGGTTGCCAGTAGTTAATAGGGTTTTTCCCCCTCCTTGGTACTGCACTTGAGTGACAGCGGGAGACGGTAACATCAGGCTTGGGCATGACCAATCATGAGACAGACCTGGTGCCCTCCTCTTGGCCGTACTTAAGGGCAGGTACCGCCCAAATTTAGCAGTGCCTTTTCCCACTTGAGGAAGGCAGGTCACACAGAGAGGCTGATTGAGTGTGGAACATACCTCTGCCTCTGCTAGGGAGGCAGGGAAGAGCTAGGACAGCTGTGGGTGCCCTTGGCCTGTAGTGACGGTCCAGGGACCATCCTTCAGTGGTAGCTGAGAGACTGCATCGGGCAGAAGCCTGCCTTGTTACTGTGCTGTACAGAAGAGATAATAAATCGTTCCTGTTATACCTCCTGCCTGGTGCGTGACCTTACTGGGGGGAGAGGTAATAGTTCTACCGTGGGAGATCACCTTCAGTTTCTGGAGCCTACGGCAGATGGAGGCGCCACACTGATAAAGAGATATGTGGTGTATGATCCCCAGAAGCCCAGTCCTGTGTCCCCACTACCATCGGCGGATAACTCGGCCTTCTTGCTACCAGCAGGAATCATGCACCACACGACCAGTAATGGCCACATCTCCCACCAGGTGGGGGAAACACTGTTACATTAATATTTTAGATTAACAGAATTTAGTAATTATAGTCACTAGTATAAATGTAATTGCATTGTTAAGAGTCTTCTATTAATTAAAATATATTTTTTATATTTATTATACATGTAATATTATTACTTAGTTTAATATACATTACCCTTCAGTATGTAATTAATATATAGATTTGATGATTTCATATTTTTTTAGCATTCATTTTTGTTTATTATTATTAGTACTATTTAATTATTTGGGCACTATAATATGTCCTTTTGTATTACATGTAGCTTTATATGTATTCTTGATGTATGTATTATTGGTGGTTTTGACCTGTTAATTAGAAGGGGTATATAGTGAAGTGAAGAGGGGCACTATGCCCTGACATAGCTATGACTAGTGAAACAAGTAGGTTTAATTTGTGTGTTTATCACTGCCGGGTTATCAAAAATGTCACAATGCTAGCTGACTATGCCCTTTCCCATTCCTGCAGAAGCATGGAAGTGCTATGAAATACAAAGCGTGAATGTGCTCTTCTATGCGTTGATTGTGTTGAGTAGAGCAAAAAAGTGCACCATAATTCATTCTGGTGGTTAACCAGACCCACAGTTAACCACCAGAGAATTCTGACCTATTGTGATTGAGGACAAGAGAAGTACAAATCGATTGATCCAAACATTGGCCCATCTTTATGGCTCAGTTCCTCCTTGTGTACCCAAGATCCCCCCCTATCCCCCATAGTCTGCATTATTCTTACATGTATTTGTGATACAAAAGCCTATAACTCTGGCATTAGATGATGTTATGTTAAATACATTATGATTACTTTTAGCTGACACAACTTCGTATTTTGAGACACCCTGAAGAGTGAGTATTGTACTTTTGGTAAAGATGAATTATTTGGATACATATAATCTTTTGTATTGCCTTTCTCATTGCTTCAGCCAAAGTGTGACAAAGCACCAAACCCCTCTCTTCCCCCCCCCCTTATTTTATCCACACTGTTTTACCAGGGTAGGAAGCAGAAAATCCCCTGAACTGTAATGCACTATTTTCTGCTCAGGGGCCCCCCTGTTTCCTGAGATACTTACCTCTAAAGTTAGCAGATTCCTGTTCCCTCCAAGTCATTAGGAATCCCACTGTCTTCTGATGCTGCTTCCGTCCTATTGGCCCACATGATGTGGGGGATTTATATACCAGGAAGTACTGGTGCTACTTTTACCAGTTGTCATCTCTGGAACAATGGGTCCCCACAGCTGAAATGAATGTATTTCAGTTCTGGGTGCCGACTGGTTCCTTTCCTTCTAAAAAAAAAAAAAAAAAAGTAGTAAGCCAGGGGGTTATACTGTACAGATGCGTTAAATGATATTTAACAACTTTAGCAGGGGCAATGCAGTGCTGTACTGTGTAATTTAATATGTTGCTGCTCTCCTTGGCTTTAAACGGGTTAAAAAAGTAACGAGAAAATGTTCTAATCCTTTGCCCTTCTTCGAAATACAGATTTTGAATGTTGACAGTTTAGGCAGCATTTAATACGGATAATAGCACTAAGTTTGACAAGAAGAATAGCTTCCCTGCTTCACAGATTAACAATCAAAACAAATGTCACCTCTTTTGCCAGAACTAACTTAGGCGTCAGATTTTGGTGGGAGAGGATGATAAAAAAAATCCATTTGCACTTTTTAGTGATCCTTTATAACATTCCAAGGATGTAAAGCAAGAATGCATATTGCAACGTTTCTTCATGTAAAGGTCGAAAACTTGAAACATTTTCTATGACTTGCTTCAGCCGCTTTGAATGTTTATCTCTCATGGGGCTAAGCTCATCATTGAAATACTGCTGAGACTGTACTGTAACTGGCTTTTTCTAGCTGAAGTCACGGCTATATTTTACCAACTGCTGCAATTCATGAAAGAGTATGCAGAATATTTTTTTCATGAGTTCACCCTTAAAGAACTACCAATCCCTCCTAAATACAACACTTTTTTAAATTACAGAATTCAAATGAAGGGTAGGGAGGGGGCGTACATGAGATACTCACCCATGTAGTAACTGGTGTAGAGTGGACACACTAGGCAGTTATTCATTATTTTGTTGGCGTGACTCTTGTTGCTTAACCTGTGGACTGTATGACTTATTTACACACATCCTGGAGTTTAACTCCGTGGGACTGACTCCATCATCACTATATGGCAGCTGAGTATCATTTTCTCTGCTATTTGGAGTCATTATCTCCTATGGAACCCTTACTCTAGGTTTTTTCATATGTGCAAACAGCACTGGCTTTTTGTGATTCTACAGCCATGTGTCTTACTTGCTTTTGTGCAGCCACCACAGGCATTGTATGCATCTTTTTTTGATTTTGATATTTTGTATTGCTGTTCAGGGTTTGAGTCTTTGTTTCATTTTGTCTCCCCTGTGCCTCCCCCTTGGTTTAAGTTATTATTTTTCTTATGTACATCATTTTTGTATATAGGTTTATTTATGCCATACCTTTTTTTATGCCCTTAGCTTAGTTATCTACCTTTTTAGCTTAGGTCTTTACCATGGTTTTTTTTTAAATATTCAGCTTTCTTTGTGTCGCTTTATATAGTTATCAGGCTCATTGTGCAGACACATTTTTTGCTTTTGATTTATTTTTCAGCATTATTGATTTTTGTAAATTTTAGTCAGTCACAGTCTTTTTGTATTTTTTGCTGCCCTTAGTGTGTATCTGTTTTTAAATGTTAATGTTCTTTTTGCTCGCTATTAAAATCTATTCATTTTCTATTTTGACTTTAGTTTCCTGGTCTTTTGGTATTATGTCATCAGTTATTTTGTGGTATATTTAGAGTGCTGCTGTTGAGGATAGTCTTTGTCTTTTGTGTGTTCAATATATATATTGAAGACACAAAACCCGACGTTTTGTGAGAAAGGTCCCACTGGGGGACCGAAACGTCGTTTTTTGTGTCTATCAAATATAGAAAATTTATGATTTACTTACCTGCGTGCTGTCCCTTGATGTCGTGTTGCAACCGGTATCGTATGGTCTGTTATTGCTTTATGGGATAAGCAACAAAACTTATTTACTTGCAAATGGTGTTGCATTGCATATCACATTTCCACAGTGACAGGAAGATCTTAAGGAAAACAGTAACGTACCATGACAGTCCGATAAAAAAAAATATCTCTAGAATTTACTACCGTATATTCTTTCTAAAATGTTCAAAGAAAATTCAGTGTCTAAAGTTTGTGACCTATAAAACTTTATTTTTTCTGCTCCCTTGTGCTTTATTATTCAATCACACATCAGGTACAACAATAAACCTTTTAATGAATCCTATTATACCTACAGTAATTGTGTTGAATTATGGCAAATTATGAGTCCACATAATGCTGAATTACATCAAGTATCTGTGCTATGATTTGCGGTTTAATAAGAATACTAATTATACCTACTGTATGTCCTATTGATACAAAGGTAGCTTTCTGCATCCAAGATAGTTGACTACAATATTAGAGTGTAAGCTCTTGGCCAAAATATGTGTTTACACAAATAAAAGACCCAATCATTTATTTATATTTTAATAGGAGCCAAATCAGTTTAAGTCTGGAATTTAAGAGCCGTTTCTTGCGTCCTGCTGAAGCAACCCTGTTGCTGGTTTCTAGACCTGCAAATGGAGTTAGTGGAACAACAATGGCCTTTTCTCTTCAATCTCAAGTCACAAGCGTGGTACCTACTGTAAGTAAAATTTGGATGTAATTTTTTAAACATTAAAAATGAATTTATATCGTTTACAGGTTCGCAGACATCTACTGAATGTAAAATAACTTCTATAAGCTACTTCCTTTTGTAACCACTTAGTCTTCTTGCTTCATTGACAGTCTTAAAAGTTATGTTAATTAACACTATAGATAAAGGTAGAGGCACTCCTGATAACACACTGTTTGCCCATATGCACTGACTATGTAGTATTCCCATGTTTATGAACTTGTAGTTATGGATATCTATATATTTATTTATTGTTGCCAAGGATGTCTGCACATCCCCCTGTGATGGGCAGAATGGCCTGTCACTCACCCAGAGACAGCCAGTGAGTTTTCACATCCTTCCCCCTTTGTCATAGGCTGATAGGCCTGTCACTCACCCAGGAACAGCCAATTAGACTGCACATCCTGTTGTAATGAGACTGCACATTGGCTGTGTAACATCTAAAGTGCCAAAAATGAAGTGTCTGTGGAGTTAAAATTGGAGATGAAAATACAATAACTGGAATTTGCACTTCATTATCAACCCTGCAACTATGAGAACGTGACTTTCAAAATGCTCTGACAATTTTTTTCACATCTCAAGACTAACTTTTTAAGCTGCTGTTTAACTTTCAGGAGAGTAGTAGTCAGATGAGAGACAGATGAGATGAGTAGGAGAGGAGAAAGTGTAGTATGCATAGAGAGGAGCAGACACAGTAAGGCAGGGAGTGCAAAGAGAGGGGAGGAGAGGGTGCAAAGAGGAGCAGAGCATGATGTAAGAGGGAGGGGGAGAGGAGACAGAGAGAGAGAGACAACAAGTAGAGGAGGAGACCAAGAGAGAGACAGCAAGTAGAGGAAGAAACATAGCAAGGAGGAGGAGAGAATGGAGAGCAGCGTGTACATCAGGTAGGAGGGACTGTAAAGAGATGGGAGGATAGATAGCAAGGTCAGTAGTATAACGTTACTGACTGCAGGACAGGATACGGACCCACAGGACAGAGGTAGGGGGTAATACACTGACCTTGGCCTGGCATCAGAGGCCTAGGATGCAGGGGAAGTCAGGTACAGTTCCGGGGTCGAGGCAGACGGCAGCCAAGGGGTAGTCAGGTCATGTTCCGAGGTCGAGGCAAGCGGCAGACAAGGGGTAGTCAGATTCAGTTCCAAGTTTGCAGCAGGCAGAGCTCAGACAGTACAAGTACTTGTATGTATGAGCAAAGTTGGATAGCAGCTGCCTGCTACTTAAAGGCTAGAGGCAGCTGCTGGCAATGAGGTGCAAAATGAGGCTTAGTTCCTGACAGGGACATAAGGGCAGGATGAACCAGGAAGTAAGATGGCCGTGGCAGCTTCAGAAAGATGGCACTTCCTGTCAACAGTCATCCTAGATATTCAGGCAGATCCCTTATAAGTAGGTGGAGGAAGCAGAGAGACAGCAAGCAGAGGAGGAGACAAATGAGATAAGTAGGAGAGGAGGTAGTGTCATTTGCATAGAGGGGATTAAATACATTAAGGCAGGGAGTGCAAAGAGAGGGGAGGAGATTGTGCAAAGAGGAGCAGGGCATGATGGAGGAGAGAGTAAGATGGGGAAGAGCAGACAAGAGACAACAAGGCATTAGAGGGTGGGGTGGGGTGAGTAATGTTAATAGCCTTTCAGATCTCCTATATCAGCGTATGTTACTCTGGGCACAGCTAATATTTTTAATTACATCCGCATTTCAATCCTCCCTTGGGAACGTTGTCAAGACTACACAAACTAATTGCCAATCCCCTGAAATATTCAGTATAAACTGTATGCCAGAATATCTAACTATTTTAATTAGTTGATTATCACCCCAAAGCTAAATAAGCAAAGTATTTTCATGGTATATAAGGAAACAGTACTTCATTGTGTGATAGGGTTTATAAGGGCTAAGTGAATTAAACTTACTAGCTGAGGAAAAAAAAGCGTAGTTATCACTAGTATCCCACTAGGTCTACTAATACAAGCTTATACAGTATATTAAAAGGGGACACTAACCAAAGCTGCCATCTCATCCTGTTTATTGTCTTTTACTAGATTTTAAATGACGTGTTCTCCACACTTTTTTATGATTTATAATAGCCTTGTATCTCTTAAAACTGCTGTACATTACTGAATTCACACTAAGCCTGCTGGCTACTGTCTCTTCTAAATAATTTCCCATCAAGCTTTTGCACGTCTTGTTTTATTATCAAATGTCAGTAACTTTTAAGGTTTGTGCTATTTTTTCATGCTATTTTTTGCTAGCGATTCTTTTTTGGTATAAAGAGGGGCATGGAATGTGCTTGAAACCTTCACTCTATCCTTGTCATCAATAACTTCCTTGCCCATTTTGCATATATATTTAATCATCATTCTCATTTTGTAATAGTTATAATTGAAAAGTGATGCCTCTGTCCTTTCTGACTTGAACAATCTGAATACCAAGCTTTTCTTAGCAATATCCCCCCCCTAACTATGTATGTCAAGTTCCCTCTGTCATGATAAGGCCAGAAAATATTTAGTATTTTAATAGTTTGGCAGACCAGAGGTTAAATTGAGTTGCAAGTTTTATATTAAAAATATGAAAATTGTTGTGGAGGTCGAGACCTGGCCTGGTTTTCTATGTTTGTCTAGGAGTATGGTTATCTGAGGCCAGAGTCCGGTTTAGGAAACTCTTTTCTGACAGTAGAAATAAACAAGAAACATTTTAATATAACTTTAAATAGATTCCAGAAACGGTCCTGGAAATGTCAGAGGATATGGCCAGGAAGACATTCAACTGATTGTCTAAATGTACTAAATACAAGCTTTTATGGGTCTGACAACGATTCATGAGAATTACAAATATATCTTTGCAACATCTGCGATCAGACAAATTAAAAGATGCTAAACAATCCATGATTGTGAGGAGGCAAAGGACAGATATCAATTTGTCACTCAAACTTATTGTAGCAATAATCACACAAAGTTTGCTATCCACTTGTGTATTTGATGGCATTATTCTAAGTATTATAGAAATAATGTAATGAGCATGTTTTTATAGTCAGACACCTTTTTAAATTTAAAAGGAAAACTGTTCTTTTTCTCTCCAGCCATAAAGGTGTTACTGCAGATTAATGAGGTGGTGGTGGGGGTAGAGGGTATATAGACACGTCCAGAAGGTGGTCTTATGCTGGGCTCAATGCAGAAAGATTTTGTGATAAAACCCATGCAATTAGAATATGAATTTAGATTTTCAACCACGATAGTGTCAATGCCATGATACGTGAAATAACATATTTTTCAATCAAGACCCTTTGAGAGAATCCAAATATATGTCGATGCATGCTAAGGACTTCTGATTATTTTATCCTTTTATTTTATGAACTGTCTGCATATATTGTACTGTATGTTTTTTTAATCTTTTTTTCTGTAACCTAAGCTACAGTGGCGGCCAGCTTAAATGTAATGCGGCTGCCTCCGCGGGTAATTTAAAAGCCTGTTCAGACGCAGGCTTTTTTTTTTTTTATGGCGCCGCAGGCACTTCCCATTGTTCAGCGCATTAGCGCTGAATCAAGAAACGGGCCGCGCGCGGCCACAAGATGCAGCTGGCGCGCGGCCAAGTTCGGCGGCTGGAAAAAAAAGCCCCGAACAATTGCGGGTAATTGTTAGATTAAAGGTGGCCGCAGCAGTACTGTACTATTTTTGCATATTATATCTAGAATTGAATAAGTATTGTCTTTGGGCTTTAATTGAACTCTGCACGCTTTGAAGAGTAATTTCATTTTTCTGACACATTTTGCTACAATAGATTTTTGTGTGTTAATGACATATTTTGCTTCGTAAATGGGGACATACTGTACTACCCTAGCGATTAGATCTTTTTTGTATCCTTGCTGGTGGCTGGTTCACCCCTGTAGGGTGAAAAGTGGGTCAGCTAGGTAGCTGTGTGTATTAACCCTTGTCACATATACAAGTCACGTACTCACAGATGTGCCGATCGTGACACCCTCATTTGGTAATGCTCCTTCTTACTTTGTTTTGACCAGTATTTCCTCCCTTCTAGTTTTAGAGCAACCAAAAACCTGTTAACTTTAGCTGCACGGTTAATTTCACTAGTCAATGTCTGGGCAGTGGAAATTGTCTTAAATTAACCTCACCTTAATTTTTGTGATATCCAGAAAGTTTTTGCAAAAGTTCACAGTGCTCAGGAAGGCGCAAACACAGTGAATTTCATAAATTGCATCAGAGGTTTGTGAACATGCCAGCATACAGTATATCGGGTCATGTGACCTAAATTTAGGGTCGTGTAACTGTGTAATTTATGGTCATGTCACCTGCAAATTGACTTTTAATGCTAGATTTGTTTGTGAAGTTCTTGTAGATTTCGCGGTTTTATTTGCTAAGGCAAATTTGACCTGATTTGCAAACTTTAAGCAAAAAATGTGCACATATCTAATAATAATCTCATTTTGTTTGCATGTATTACTGTTGTAGCGTTGCTTCCACCCCCCCCCCCCCCCTCTGGGAGATTGACTGGCTACCAGGTGTGGGTTGGTGCATTGTACCTGTTTGGCTGCAGGAGATCTGAGGGTCCACGATGTTGTGGGGATAGCAGGACAGGCTTTTAAATTACTCATGCTTCATTCCTCTCTTGGTGCAAGCGCCTCCATCCACTGCAGGCTCCAGCGTTGCTGGAGACAGTCCCCACAGTGGAACTCATCAAGCATACCCCTACTCAATAGACTGTAGACTTAGGCAGGAGTATATAAAACAAGGCCTTCTTTATTGTAGCCACTACAGAGCTTCATGCAGCGAATACATTTAGTAATTCTCAGCCCCAAGCTTCTGGATGTACCAATGCCAGCTATCAGGATTGAGGTCTTCTGATTCTCTTCAGCCCCCTAATGGGCTGATGCACGTCTCTATCCCAAGAGGGAGAGACTCATAACTGACTATAATTTGTCATGCTTCCTCCCTAGCACATAGGGTGAGGGCACAAGGTATTTACCCAGATTGGCTGCACACAGACCAAGTTCCACATCCACCCCAATCACTCAGGGAGGCTGCCTGGGGTGGGGAAAACATAGAACTATGGCTGGCAATGCTTGTACTTACAAAGACTGATATGTCAGGCAGGGCAGACAGGTAGCCAAGACTGGCAGGGCTACATTGTCATTACTAGTTCTTAATATGTTGGCCTTTCTACTCAATCAATTATCCATTCAACCCACTACACTCCCAAAAAGTATGTATTTCTCCCTCCCCTTCCTTCTGGCTTTATGAATTATGAGCTACAATCATGCACTTACTCGCTGGATAACCTAAAACCGTTCTGTAAAGGGGAAAACAATGCTATTTATGAAATGATTAGTGATGTCTAAACTAAATTTACTTCAAGTACTCTTAATCTAATGTATTTATATTTAGGCTTTGCTTTGTTTGCATTCCTTCTATTTTAACGCTCCACTTAATCCACTTGCACTATAGCCAAATAGGTCTGGTTTAAACAGTTGCTGCAAGCTTTAATTAGTATCCAATACAAACGGATTCAAGTTTTTTTCAGAATCTTCTGAAAAGTAAATTAGGTTTAATTTACTGTATGGAGCACGCCAATGTGGCATGTGTTATAACAACACGGTTATGCTTCATTCACCCTTCTAAAGTCTCTTATAAAAAGTCAGAATGTCAGAGAGGAGATGATATGCAGTTGTATTTTTGGATGTCGAGGCAGTCATGGAGTTAAAAGGGACAAAGGCTATGTCTACAGAATGAGTCAGATTGCAAAATGGAATTTTATATATAAAAATCAGAGTAGTACAAGAGGTAGTTAGGTAGGAAACAAATGGAGTTGTGAGGAAATAGAGGAGAACGATGGGGCAATACGAGTCCATGCTAATTTAGAGGAAGTTGGAGTCCTTATTTTTTACCCAAACTTTATTATGTGAACGCATGACCTTAAAGGGATCCATGTCAAAGTGGATCAGAAGCAAAATGTGATGCACTGAGTGCTCTTTGCATGTCATACAGTACATGTGGAAGCAATGTAGGCTTTGTGATTATGGGGTGAGGCAGGTTTGGGGACGTGTCTGAGACATGAATGTGCTCATAATTGTTCTTTATCATTGCTGTACGCTGTAAGGTGGAGGGGTTTTGTCACTTTTTTTTTTACTCACTATAACTTGTTTGTGTACAGTACCTGTATGTAACCATGATTCACAATGCAGGGCCAGTAACCACCTCCACAGTGATGAGACCGAAAGGTCAAAACAGCTGTCTGTGAGTAGAATTGTTGGCCGTGCACCTCTTAAACCCAAACTCTCCTTTTTAAACTGGAATGAAACTGCAGAAATAAGCTTTATTGTATCCATGTTAAAGAGGATAAAAACTAAAAATCAAACATTAGAGAACTAAGAGAAGACCTCTAAAGAGAGATCACAATTGTGGAGCACACCAGGGGACATAAAACTTGACTTTTATTAACATACAGTAGGTTAAAAACCCAAAGTGAGCTGAAAGACGAAAATAAGGTAATTCATTATAAAACTGATCCCTAGCTATTTATTAATAATGCAGGAACATGGTAGGAGAGACATAGGTGTAAATAATTCCCAATGTAGAGAGTAATCCCTCTGATACGGGGGAGAGAGTCAGAATGGTAGTAATTTAAAAGTGGATCCCCAAATAGTTACTGTAGGCTCAAAGCAATTCAGTATAGCTCAATTGTATATGCCTTAAGTAAGGGGAGATGAGCAGTCACAGAAATATATAGACATATACAGTAGTATGCAGATGCTCTATAATAAAGGCACTTGGAAGCTAAAGTGTCCTGTGCCTATATGGACATTTACCAATGTATATAGGTGTTATAATATACAGTAGTAAACCAGTACGAACTCATTACTCAAATAGCAGGCTAGGAACATAACAGCGTACTGGTATCTTCCTGCATTGACCTTTACTGAATGGCAAACTCTATCCTCCTCTCCATCACTTACTGATTGACGTCTAAACATCATTATGCCCTACCCATATCACTCTCTAACGGAGCTTCACCAGGGGGGAGCAAGCCAAGGTCTTACGACTTACTGACTTACTGTAAATAAGTGTAGTATCTCCATGACAACCTAGTGCAGGAGAAAAGTAACCCCTTGAGTGCTGGATCATGTCATTAAAAGCATACTGTATTAAGGTGGTGATCTCATCTATTCTCTCAGATGCTCCTTTTATTAAATATGATAGGTCTCTGTTAATTTTTGTGGATAAGAAGTAAAATGCGCCAAAAAATTGAACTTGCACTCACCTATGTTGATAATTATTATTATTATATTTGGTGCTCAGGTCCAGTACCCCCACCACCAGGTACAATAAATATACAAAAAAAATGTTGATCAAACGTCACTCAAAATCAATGATAAAATAAAAACTTGCTAACTCGATGAGTAATTACAGAAAAGGTAAATGTATATAAAAACTTATAGTCAAGCATCATAAAGAGTATACAGTAAAAGCCTTACACGCCTTATGTATTTTCTGTGTCCAGTGGCTGGTCTACAAGTATCCTGACTACTGCTCTACTGGGTTTAGAAATAACAAACAAGTAAAATACTTTTTTGATCCCACATCTTTTGAATATAGATCTCGAAAGATTGGATTTAGTATTTGGTATGGTGTTACTATGTAAAATAATATATTATAATCTTTTATATTGTTTTTGTACGTACAGTATTTGCTTTTTCTCTCTGATTTTTATTTTGTGATTAATCCTCTGCTCTGAAGATTTTTGTTCTCTGTGTAGAATGACTCTTCTTCTGTTCACTTTGTTTTTAATTATGGGGAATTTTCTACTGCCTTGATTTAGTATATATATATATATGTTTAAATAATATGTATGGAGTAGCCCAATGTTTCCCTATATGAGAATATGGGTCACCATTTAGAAGGCATAGAGGGGATTATACTAATTGGAGACAGAGTAGGGAATATATAACCCCTGCGTTTAGTTAAACCTGAGGTAAGGGTAAGAAAGGCCCGAAACACTAGCGTGATGATTATGTACCTCTTACATTTTATTTGCTATAATACTCTTTTTGTATTTTTTTGTACTACTCTTTACAATGCTCGATTCAAAGATTATATTATAATTGATTTTGAGGGCTGGTCTGACCAAACTTTTATGTGAAGTGGATAAGAAGAAAATATTGATATGCTCATTTGCATTTCAATACCCCAGTGTCCCTGGCTACAATGGAAGCACTGTATACTGAACACTGTGTGGACCTATGCAAGACTTGTGAATGTGCTCATAAGTGTTTTCTAAATTACCGATTCTTACTTCAGTATCTTGACAGGTGTTCTTTGGTTGCCCTTCTGCTGCTGTCTTTGTAACAACTAACATGAAATGATGAAGTTGAACTGAATGACATTTTATATTTAGGAATGTAAACATTCAAAGAGTGGAGTGATAACCTAAAAAACTTTGCACTTGTCTTACAATTCTTAAGTTAATACAGTCCTCACTTTGTAGAGAGTGAAATGTTAACAAGCAATAGCCCTCAGACTATTTATGTGAAAGTTTTATTACTGCTGTAATCATTGTATAATGCTTTTTCTATTCACGTGTTTTAATTTTTTTTTTTTTTTTTAGGTCATATTGAAGCATGAATCACCATGTTATGAGTTGAACAAGATCAATTTATCAATTCAAAGCCCTTTCAAAGCTGCTGGAGAATTCAGGTGAGATATACAGTTTGCTGAACAATCTTAGGATTGCCATGGTTAAGTCAATTTTTAAACAATTAAAACGGAAATAATTTAAAACTAAACAGAGCAAGAAACATATTTGTATCTAGCATCAAAAGTAGGTCTGTGTTCACAATTAAATTGCAACAGTATCAAAGCCCTGATGCACATATTAGTTTTTAACTAATTGTAAAATAATTAGCTTTTGGGCATTGCAGGAGTTTGGCAACAAATGACACCATGTGGCTCCTATGCATTATTTGTATGCCAGATTCCTGTGTAGCACTGTCCGTCCCCCCACCCCCCACCTCTGGAAGATTGGGAGCTTGCACAGCCTATGCTACATGTATGTGGTGCAATACCTGTTTGGAACAGGAGAGACTGAGCTGTCTGTGGCGGAGTAGAGACTGGGACAGGCTTAGGTTCTTGTTCTCTGTAGTTCTTTCTCTGTTGTCAGCGCCTCCAGCTGTAGTGGGTCCCAGGGTGTCTGGAAGTCAGCCCCCCACTACTGCGTTCTTCTCCCTCCTGCCCAAGGATTGATACTCAGACAGGAGTGTATTGTGGAACAAGGTTATTGGTGTACATCAGGCATCCACTGCAGTTCTCATTACCGTGATGCAGAGTCTTTGGATGTCCCAGACTTCTGTATGGTGCAGGCCCTGTTCTTACACTCTGCTTCACAGGTCTGAGCGCACAGGTAACCCTACGCATTTCATCCGGTAGTTCGGACTTCTTCAGGGGGGTAGGGATACAGCGCAGTGGCTCCAGTGATAACTCCGGGGGGACACTTCCTGTCCAGTGATGACTCCGGGGGGGACCTGTGAAGCAGTGAGATTCTTTGCGGACTCTCTGCCGTGACATCAGCTGTGTTGCCATCGCGTCCTCCCGCCCATACAGCTTGCGTTGCTGCTGACTACGACGGAGCCAGATGATCCTTCCCCCACTGCAGAATAATTGAAGGAACCGGTACTGTAAGTGACGTCAGACGCCGCCCGAGTGCGGAAGCAGAGGACGTGTTGTAGCTGACTGGAGCCTTACCAAGCTGCGTCTGAACCCAGAGTGGTTAAACTGCTATTTTTGTTCTGGAGCATGTGAGTGTATTGGAGCTCCTTGCTCGAGTATTTTATATTAATTAAAACTGTGTTGCACTATATTTTTTCTGCTCTTTTCCCTACATATGCTTCCTACATCGGTTTAAGATTCCATGTGATTTTTCCACCCTGGAGAGGAAGTTTTTGCGCTTTGTGTCCTCCCCCAGACATTTCTAATGAATGTTTAGTTGTTTTTACCACTGAAGTGCAATAGCAGAGCAACTCTTTAGTGAATACAGTATATAACCCTGAATGTCTATTTTTGATTGCTCCATTTTCAGGGGTGTCCCTAAAGCTTTAATGTGCTGAATAAAGCTGCTTGTAAGGCTAGGCTGGTGTTAAAGAAGTATAGATGTAGCAAAGCTGCAGTTCATTCAGCATACAGTAGGGGGAAGGATTGAGTGTCTGGATATTCTAATTACATTAATGACCGTTTTATTTTGTGCAGGGTAGCTGTTTGTTGTCTGAGCACATACAGTATACAGTAAAATCGATTGAGAATGAGTTTTAACCTCTAATATCAGTTTACAAGCAGAATATTAATAAAAGAGCTCAACTAGTATCTTAATGCTTTTGATTGAACGTTGATTTAACTGACACATGGTGTATGATCTCCTTAACACCATTCTGAACCTTTGGTTCATAATTCACATTATAGAATGTAACTACTGTATAACCAAATGCCGACCAGGTGTTAGCTGTACCATACACAGTAAGCCCATTCATTCACTTCAATGCAATGCTTTGCATATACAGTAGAATATACTATATCTGAAAATCTATGTCTACGTTTGATTTTAAAAAGGTCAATTTTTCTTTTTTCTTTTTTTTTACTCTTTGCTTGCTGCTGTATCAAATGTAAAAATGATACTAATCAAGTTCAAATACATCCCATCATAATATATGGGTCACTTATCTCCTATTGACACTCCCATATTGCAATATGATGCAAGTGATTAAATGTGTGGAGTGCTTGGAAAGATTAATTTTGAGAGCCTGAAGAGACATTATTGCCTATTCAGTATGGTGATAGAGCATTGGTAACAGTGAGTTATCTTGCCTAACTTCCATAATTTCAGTGGAAGTTAATGCTTCAGTAACCTTGTGTCACCCAAATTATCACCTTAATGTACGAGAACCTTAATGTTAATTTAATGCCAATTATTGTATGTTTCCTGATATAGAGTAAAAATACTGCCTCTAGTGATAGACCTGTACTCAGGAACCAGCCTGGTGTACTTGAGAGGGGCACTTGGACATAGATGTAAGGCACTATTTTTATTAATTTTATATTTTATTTCCTAAAGTAGATGAATTTAGAGCTGTCATCACCTTCAGTACTTGCTGTTCCCTACACATGGGAGGAGGGCAGTCACATGGCTCAGGATGCATGCAGGTGCTGGGAGTTGCACTGTCACATTAATTTATGGGGTGCAACAATTGGTCTGTTTTTGGCCAAAATTCCCCATTGACTTCAAAGGGGAATTATTGAGAAAAACGGCCCAATCGTCCGTTTTGGCGAATATAGAATAAGCCCCTTAGAGGTTTATTCATTAAACTACATTCGCTTTTAGTGCTCATTAAGCCCCATTCAAAATCCATTCAAGGGAATGACCCTTTAATGAGCACTAATGAAATTAGTTAATGATACAGTCAGTCCAAATAACATCTTAGCATGTTGTTGCTGGTGTGCAGTTATATTTCTGTATGCTTAGATATTCATGTATTATTGTAGTAGTTAGAGATGATAAACTTCTTTGTCTTCCTAGGGTACCATAAAATTAAAAGCACTATGTCATTGATTTCCTATTGTATCAACATTATCTGGAGTTTTACAGAAACTAAAAAAACACAAAGGTCCATTTGAAAACTCAGATCTTACTCCAGCAAAATACCATAGCTAATGCATTAACTTCTATCATAAAAAATGCAATACAATGCTTTTACTGCATTTGACTCATACGGTAGACGTCTAATTTACACACTTAATGATAATCATTAAGTATGTATTTTTACTTTATTACACATAAGCTTTAAAGCATTCTAGCTGTGTTGGACAGCTGCACAAATGAAAATAACTTATCTCAACCAATGGATCCTTAAATTGTGTGGCATTTGCACTTGGCAGTCTACACAATTCAACAATTTACACTGTAATGATCATAAAATGTTGTACTGCAGAAAAATCTGACTTTCACAAATCTGCTTTTTATCACACTTAATAAAAGCAGTTGCTTGCCTCCCTCCCCCCCACCCCGACCCTCCCCCCCACCCCTCCCCTCCCTTCATAAAGTACACCTTTCTTTACTAGGACTTGAAGCAGGGAGGTCCAGGAGCTGAAAAGTGTTCATTTTCGCTGAAGGGGCCCTCTGGTTCCTGAGATAAATGTGCAGTCTGTACTTTCTGCTTATTTCAATCCCCTGTGCAATGTGGGCCAAGGAGGCTGTCACGACTTCCTATTAGTCTGTGTTAGGTGGGAGATTTAAACCTCCATTTTGTTTCCCCTGGAGGGTACTCTACCAGTGGCACCTTCCTGGTAAGTACCTCAGAAACCGGAGGAAGCCAGGGACTGAACGTTCTGCCAGTTCTATGGACCTGATATATAAAAACAACGAGCAGGGAGGTAGCTGCATCTTTAAGCTTGAAAATAAATAATTTACCAAATCATGACTCATTCAGAATATAATGTATTCATCTTATCTAAAATATTCCCTTTAATTTCCTGCCAGGGTGATTTTAATGGAATCTACAAGTTACTTATCTTTTCCTGATCACCTGAAGGAAATCGGCGAAAAAAAGAATGAAAAAGCATACAGGTAGGTTTTTTAGCCTATAAAGCTATAGTTGTCCATATTCGCAATTATTAATGATATCTATAATGCTCAAACATTTATTAATCTTTTGTGTGTTTTAACTGTGTGATCAGAATGTGTGCACTTTTCCATTTTTTCTTCCTTTTTATCTCGTAATGGAAAAGTTATCAGGGCCTTTCAAACCTGCATATTTTTCTACATATCTACTGTAACATACTCAGGGAAATGTGAAATGATAACTACTGAGTAAAGTCCAAGCCCCAATATTATCAGAAGATTTCCAAGTTTGTGTCGTTTTAGTGTTTCAGCTTTTTTTTCTACTGCTTATTTTTGGATGAGTTAATAGTAGAAGTGTTCAATAATTCAGAAGAATAATATGTGTAGCGCACTTTCCCCCACCCCCTGGGAGATGTGTGGCTATGGTATATGTGTGGTGCTATACCTGTGGCGTACAGAAGAGCCAAGTCTCCGCTACTGGAAACCTTGGGTATACCTGAATGATGCTCGGTAGCGCTTCCACCTGTACGGGATTCTAGCGTGTGGAATTCCCCCGTTACAGGACACATAAAGAATAGACACCTGGTAAAGCAGAACAGTTTTACTATATGGAGGTAATATAGTACAGCCTACCCACCAGGCCTCGCACGGCCATACCTCCCACTACTCCACTCCCTCTCAATGGAGTCACCATTCCCCAAAGTACCTAGGGGCCCTTGGGCACCCTGCCAACCCGGTGTCCACAAGGTCAATCCCCCCACACCCAATGTGCGGTACAGCGCTGCCCACAAATGTGTAAAGGTGAGTTGGTGCACTTTGTTGGGTACCTGCCGGGTGTGTCCACACCCGGGTGCGCAGATGCTATATCTGATGATGGGATCCACGGATCCATTGCCGTAACCCTACTGACGGGTATGCACCGTCTAGAAAGCCTGGGGCAAGTGGAGAATGTGATGTGCTGCAAAGAAGAGCTGATGCAGCATGCCCTGCAATAAAGTCCATTCAAAGATACCTCTGGTGTCAGTTCCTGGGCAGGAGGGATATAATTGTGCAGTGATGGGGACTGACACCCACACCCCGTGGGTTCCATCACCGCTGGAGGCGCTGACACCAACCCAGAAGAACCCAGAGATCTGTTCGAGCCAGTCCTGTTCCTGAATCCTTACCATCTGGCAGACAACTCAGAACACCTGCAAGCCTACAGGTAGAGCACCACACACACCTGGTAATATGCCTACTCCCCAGCCTGGGTCCCTAAGTGAGGTTGGGGTGGGGGGGGAGAAACCGTGTTACACAGTGTTTGAACTGTGGGGCATATGCTATTCCTTGCATCTACTGGAAATGTGAAAACTTCCCAAAGTTTAGTTCGCTTACAGTTCGATAGAACTTATTAAAAGTTTTTTTTTTAAAGTGTGGTTAACTTGACAAAGTTGAAGAGAAATGCAAAATGTTCGGACTTTTATACCTGTCCAAACACACCACATAGCTGTACACATCCCTGGTGTGTTCAACTTTGTACACAGGAATCTCTACATGTGTTGTTTAAACGAGTGTTTGGACAGGTATGAACTGTAAGTCACTCGGCACCCTACAAAAATAGGTCTCTTCTCTCTCTGTCTTTCTTTCTCCCTCTCGAAATGCAAAGTTTTTTTTTTTTATAACTTCAAGTTTATTGAATTTTTTCAATACAGATAGTATTGTGATACAGGTAACTTGAACATTCAATGTATTACATCCATATACGATACATATAGTCTCTCCCATTGGCACTTACAGTAAACATAGTAACTTTCTTAGTACCAGCCGGTATGTTTAGGCAGTTTAAACTTGGGGGCACAAGAAAATAAAATACGGGGGGGAAGGAGAGGAGGGGAAAGGGGGGGGGGGGCACGGGCTCTCTCTTCTTTCGCCTTGACGTGAGTGGCTAGGCCGCAGTGTTCATTGTGTTTACTACCCACGCGATCCACGCTATGTGCGCGTGAAATGTACATTTAGCCAGGTATCGCAGTCTAGTTCGCTCTGTTTGAATGAGAATGCATTTGGGACTATCATTGCCAAATTGTGGTCACCTCCACCCCCGGGATATCCATCTGTGCCAGCCAAGGCGTCCAGACTTTTAGATATTTGTTGCCAGTGTCATTAACTAAACTAGTTAATTTTTCCATCTGGCATATGTACCATAATCGATTCCGAATCTTGGGAGATATTTGGGATCTCTAGTTGTTTCCACATAGCTGCGATCGAAATTCAAAGTTTGAGTGAAAATATCTTTTTAGACTTTGTTTTTTTTTTTTGCAAATTCCTCAAAAAGTGTTGTAAAAGTTTGAAGTTCACAAAAAGTGTACATATTGACCATATTCGCAAAGTAAGGTGACAAGTTTGCACTTCTTTAGCATCTACCTTTCTGCACATGTATTGTGCAAAATAGTACATCTCACCAGGGCCACCGTCATGGGGGCACCATCAGCAAGGACAACTGTCTCGGGCCCGCTGGAGGGACAAAGGAACTGGCCGACGATCCTACGGTGGGAGTCTTCCCTCACTGCACTTAATGCGCTCAGTCGGGCTATGCCACCATATCCTTCTCTCACACTCCATAACTGGTGAAGGGCTTGTATATCACAGGAGGATAAAAATGAGGAAGTCGTTAAAATATTGAATTTGTGGGGAACATGCTGTCTTGGGTGCGCACATAGAATTGAGCACACTGGGCAGCTCCAAACCTTTGCTGGTTTACTTTGCTATTTTCTCAACAAAATAGTTTTTTTTACCCCATATTGTATGGCCATTAGGTTTAGACAAATTTCTGGTGATATTTGTGGCAAAATTAACACTGGGCAATGTTATGATTTTATTTCATGCTCTATTCCCTGTCTGTGATGCTTCTAAAGCTCTCTGCTTTGATGTGGATCATATTAAAAACTACCAAGAACGAATTAATTATGGTTATGTGGGTTTTCTTAATTGAACTAAGTAAAATGTGACATTTAGTAAAAGGTATAATTTTGATAAATTTAGTTAGATTATACTGTAATACTAGTAATATCCTATAAATAGTATCAGAAACTATAAGTAAAATAATTGTTAGCATTACATTTTGCTGGCAATTATTATATTTATATACACACCATTGTGTTTGTGTGCCAAATACAGAGCTCTACATTTGAAGAATATATTCAGTAACAAGGGTATCATGATTTTCATCACAATTGTAGTTCTCAGTGATTCATTCTCGTACATGAAAGACGCTGCTTGAAGTGTTATATTGAGAACAATAATTCAACCATTTTTATCCTTTATCCATCCCAAGTTTGTTTTTAAAAATAGATTTAATAAATAGCCCTGTGGCTTGTGTTAAACTAGATGCAGTACTTGTTTTTCTTTTTCAGCACGTTTTAAAAGAGTTTGTTTTCTACATTTGTCAGTGTTATTACTTAGATTAAACCACTTAAGGATCAGAAGACTTGGGTCAATATTTCCTCCAGGGATTCTCAGGGCAGCCACTTATAGATTACCATCTGTATTTTCACATCTACAGATATTTGGCAGTGTATTGATATTTTATTTCGCTAGGATTAATTTCTACAGTAAATGCAAAAATGGTCAGTATTTGTTGCCTGTGTTAGTACATAATTATACTTATATGATGTTATCACAAGAGAGGCTTACAGTTCAGAAGCATAAACTTCACAAATCAGGTCTCCCCCCAAAACAAACATACTGTAGTGTAGGCAACAGAAAAACTATGAGCTAGAAATCAGTAGCTACCATTTTTATAGCTTGAAGAGAAAGAAAAAAAATCCACTTTCTTAAACAGGGTGCATTTCTATTATATTTGTGTAGCCCTTGTACCCCTGGGGTACGGTATCTACTGATGCTGCTGTCACCTGTGAGGCTAACAAGAGGCCTGAGCCTCCGCCACTAGAAGCCTGGGGTATACTTACACTGGGTGCAGCGCCTCCACTGATGAGGGATCCCAACTTGGTGGGAGTGCTCCCTTATCAGAACCAACATATGCAGTAACCACACGCAGTTGGATAAAACAGTATTTACTTAGCATAATAATAATAACCTCTGCATAACGTTTCCTACATAAACAGCATGACATTCCCCTGCATGAATATCATCACATCACCCCACACATGTAAATGGTTGCACCACTTTAGTGTCAGTCTTTATATCACCCTAGTCCTTGGTGTAACAATGTGCCAGGGCACTTAACCTCTTAGTGTCCACCAGTGATAGATTGGTGTGTGTGTGTGTGAGGGACAGCGCTTCCCTGTGTTGGGGCCCGTTGGTGCACTTTAATATAATACCTTCCTGGTTATGGTCCTAACCAGGAGAATTCTTGAGGAGTCTGCAATACCGCAACGTGATCCCACGTAGCACTGCACTGCTCTCTGCAGAAATGAATGCACACGCTGACTCCACAGGGGAGGGATTCCCAGCCGGATTATCCCTTTGCAAACAGTCTCTGTTATGCAATCAGAGTCTCTTCCTGCTACACACTGTGCTGACAGCCAGGCTCTGTCCTGCAATCTCTTTCTCACTAGAAGTACAGTGAAGGAGTCCCTGTCTTAAGGCAGTTCCCTACACAATAAAGTTACTTCTCTACAGTGACTCAGGGAATTAACTGGGCCCTGGGGTTTAACATTCTGGCCTAATCCTTGGAGCACTGCTCTTTGGATTTAACCTGCAGCTTCAGGCTCCTGGTCTTCACTGACTGCTTCCTGTTCCAGCATGCAATAGTCTTTCCTGCTATTCAGCAGAATCCTGCAGCCCTACTGGCTCCCTGGTGTCAGGTGGTGTCACTCCCCTGAGCATCATGGGGATTGTAGTTCTATCTGCAGCTTTTAACCTAGGGAGCCTCATAGAGCCTCATGCTCTCCCTCTAATGGCTGCCGCTGAGTTGCCCTGCTCATGCACAACCTCGCTGCGTGTGCATACACCAACATGGCGGCGCCCTGCGGAGGGAACCGCCCGCGACTCAGTCACTCTGCCGCACATCTCTGATGGTAAGGAGAGGGGGGGGGGGGAAACCAGGAGCATGGGGGGGAAACCGGAGGGTACATGGCTACATCTGAATGAATAGTGGCAAGCTGTGCATGCTATTTTAATTTTATGCTTTTTTAAACCTCAACATTTTTCCTGGTTGTCCGCATGACAGTGGTCCCCAATGGGTTAAGTTCCACCCTCCAGCTGAGATAGGACAGAAATCTACCTGTGAGGGGCCTATAAATAGCCCCTCCTTTGCTCCCCATGTAGTCTTTTTTTCTGCCCTACCTTGCTGAGGTAGAGGTTAGTATTTTTGTTCTCTAATGTAGAAAAGGGGCTTACCTGACAACTTAGAAGCCGACAACACCCATGGATCAACTACTATCTCCCACTGAAGCCCAGACGTCCGCGCTCCAAGGAGTTAGCTGTTCCTGGGGCCGTCTGAAGGCCATGCTGTAAATAGCCGCCGAGGCTCGCAGCTCCAGAAACCTGGTTAGAGCCGCTTGTGCAGGTGCGCGTGTACAAAAGTCCTGGTAGACGCTATACCAAGTGGACTCAGAGGGCAGCAGGGAGCTCTTGCAAGAGATGATGTAGGGATGTCACTAGAAAAAAAAAACAAAGGTGGAGGTTTTAAAAAGTGCTCAGCAAACAAATGGTGCCACTGCCCTGCTACTCTGCGCCTCACACAAGGATCACAGATGCACGGAGGACAGCATTTATGCAGCCTGCTTAAGTGCTGCAAAACAAAGTGTAAGTGTTACTAGCCTACCTAAGGTTACAGACACTGCTTACAAATGTGCAAGCCTATCTGACCCAAGCCAATATTACCTTACAATCATGGTTGCAGTCTCTGCAAGGACTACTATTAAAGAGTTTCCAAGGTAAGCCCCAGGGAGACAGTAGTAGCCAGTATTGTGATTTTTGTTTTTGTAAAAGAGATGACTATTAATACTGGTATTTGAATAATGTCCGCCCTCCAGGCTCACAATTGGAGGATCCAGTGGCCAGAGCAAGAGGCAGCTACTAGGGAAAAAAAACCAGTGAGCAAAACAAGACAGTGTGCTGCTTGTGATAAGCCAACACTTGGGTGGAGAAAAACATCCCCAGCCCCCCCACCCCCAAAATAAATAAATAATTAAAACAAAAATTGTTGAGGATTCCGTAGAAAATGCAACAAAAGATCCAGTGTTACCAATGTTGGAATTAATTTCCTTGATTAAAAGACACAGTAACGGGGTTTCCGGTGACGTCACCCGGTATGGCTGCGTGAGGAGAGAGCTCTACGGACCCTCTCATATAAACATATCTGTTTTTCCCCCCAAAGCCTACTTAGGGCAGCCAAACGACCAGCAATGGCCAACAGAACAAAAAGACAACATCAAACCCAAGGGGTCACAAAATATTTCACTCCGTCCCAGCGAAGTATGGAGACGGCTGAAGAAAGCCAAGATGGCGTCAGCCCACGCGGTCCTGCAGCTCCAGGAACCAAAAGTGGCCGAAGGAGAGCCCGGAGCCAGAAAGAGGAATCACCCGAGAATATATGGAGGAGCTTTTCGCCTCCATGCATGACAAACTAAATGCCTCCCTGCAAGCAGATCTCAGAAACGCGGTTACAGAGCTGAAGCAGGAGATTACGGGCCTCATGGAGAGAACTTCCAAATTAGAAACTAGGCTGGGAGAGGCCTTACACCGCCAATCGGAGGCAGAGGAAGAAATCATCCAGCTGGGGGAAGAAGTCTCCTAGCTGAAAAACGGGCTGGAGGATCAGGAAAACAGGGACCGATGGCAGAACCTGAGAATCCGAAACATCCCTGAGTCAGTCCCCCCTGACCTCCTACACCCATACCGCAAGAAACTGTTTAACTCAATCTGTGGAGACCTGGATGAAAGAGACACAGAGATCGATCGGGCTCATCGTGCCCTAGGACCTAAGTCTGATGACCCCCGCCGCAGGCGGGATTTAATAATCCGCATACACAGCTACTCCATGAAGGAGAAACTCATTGGAGCCTGCCGCGAGAAGGACTACATACAATTTGAGAACGAGCCCCTACAGATATTCAATGATATGTCTAAAATCACAATTGCTCGCCGCCGTGAGCTCCGACCCCTGACTTCCCTCCTCCGTGAGGAGGGAGTCAAGTACCGCTGGGGATTTCCTTTCAAACTAATCGCCAATAAAAATGGTAAATTTCTCACCTTGAGACGCCCCGTGGAAATGTATCATTTCGCCTGTGCACTTGGCCTGTCAACCTTCTGCTGTTTGCCTCCCCCTCCTCCCCCCCCCCTTTTTTTTTCCTTTTTCTTCCCCCCCCCCCTTACCCTCACCAATCAGGGGCCACTAACGATAACGCCGAAAAACTGAAGTGCAACCCTATTTATAGCTGCTGTTGTTTCTGCTTCTCTTGATGCTTCAAGATGTCAGTTATCTCACTAGAACGATAACTGTAACACGTAATTAAAGCATGCACCAGGGATTACAGAATAACATATGTCTCCTTATTATGCATCCCAAGGCCGAACAGAAAACTCCTCCTTCCAACGCCACAAGCTCAACTCTGTCTTAGCAAAGAATAGATCCCTCCCCCACCCCGCCCACTGCCCCCCCTCCTCCCCCTCCCCCCTCCCCTTCTCTTCTCCCCACTCCCCCCACCTCCACTACCTCCCCCAGAATGGGGAAAAATTAAAAGGTTTCGGTTGGGACCAAAGAAATGATGACTATAACTATAAGACGAAGAAAGATCTGTTTGCCTATCTGACACAACACTATTGTGAGTCAAATCCCTACCTTAACAGAACAATATATGTCTCTTTACTATGTGTCGCAAGGCCGAATATAAACCTCCCCCCCTCCCAATATCGCACACTCAACTCTACCTAAGCGAGGACCGTATTCCTTCCCATACCCCTACCCCTTTCCCCCCCTCCCCCCCTCCTTTTCCCTTCCCCCTACCCAACTACTTTCCTAGTTTAGAGGGAAGAGCATAATGTAAAATATTCAAGGGTCCGCGCCCTCCCTCGCTCGCCTGCCTTCCTCACCGGACTCACCCGCTTAGGGCCCTAAGCCCACATGCCGGTTGCTATACCCAGCTACACGCCATTGAGGTCTTTTGTAGACCCTTTCCTCCTTTTTCTCTGTCTGCTAGTTCTGGCCCAGCAGACTCTTTCCCCCACTCCTTCCCCCTCCCTCCCGCCCTCCCTCCAGCTTGCCGGCTCGGAATTACCCCTCAATGTTTCTCTGCTTGCCGTTATAATATGTCTGAGATGGACTGGAAGTGTAATTTGTCAAGACCTCTCCAGTAGGATCGGAGACGCCCTAAGATCAGCAACAAAATAGGGCTCTTATGGCTAACCAAACCCCAATTAAATTAGTATCCCTTAATGTAAAAAGGCCTGCAAAACAATAGGAAAAGAGAGATGGCTATGCAGGAAATGAAAAGGTCGGGGGGAGACATTATATTCCTACAGGAGACACACTTCACGTCTCACGAGCCACCCAAAATGTTTAGTAGCGTTTTTCCAATGGGTTTCTATTCGTCTTTTAGTAGTAAGAAGCGAGGAGTCGCTATTCTAATAAGACAAGTAACCCCATTCAATCTTGTCAAAATGACCTCAGACCCAGGGGGTAGATTTCTAGTGGTTTATGGCTCGCTTTCAGGCACGGCGATCGCTCTGATCAACCTATATGCGCCAAACGAAAACCAGACGGAGTTTTTAAAAACAGTAATGGACAAGGTCGATTCTGCCTATCTATCTTCACTGATTGTGCGCGGAGATCTGAACATGGCACTAAACCCTATTGAGGACAAGTCGTTGTCTCTGAATCGCACGCACACGGCACACTCCCAAACAACAGGGGAAAAGTTTAGAGCTGTTGTCAAGGAGTTCTCATTGGTGGACATCTGGAGATCCCAACATCAGGGCCAAAGGGACTATACCTTCCATTCAACACCTCACCAGACTTATTCCCGCATAGATTACTTTCTAGCTACCAAAAATGTTCTAGAGGCCGCACTTAATTCAGACATTGGTCCGATCACTTGGTCGGATCACGCCCCTATCACTTTAACCCTCTCAGTCCAATTCACAAGGTCAAGCACCTTTAATTGGAAATTAAATGAATTTTTACTGAATCACCCGGAAATAGAGAGGGAGATCAAGACAGCCCTTACTAACTATTTTGATATCAATTTCGGCTCAGTCACATCACCAGCGGTGCTATGGGAAGCCCATAAGGCAGCAATCAGGGGTAACTTCATCTCCATTGCATCTCATAGGAAGAAGGTTAAGCAAAATTTACTCAACAGAGAAAATTTTAAAGCTGGAACAACAGCACAAAGCTAACCCATCAAGCAAAATTTACAAAACCTTGACTGCCGCTAGGAATGAGATCAAACAGATCCATTTAGAAGATGTAGTAAAAGTCCTTAAATGGACTAACCAAAGATACTATGACAAGTGCAATAAGGCCGCCAGACTTTTGGCTAGTAAACTAAGGGGAATACAGAGAAGATCCCAAATTACCGCACTTAAGAATAAATCTGGTGAGATAATATACAGCGATAAAGGGATCGCAGAGGAATTAACCTCATTTTATACTAACCTATTTAATCTTAAAACCCAAAATGGGAAATCAAAGACAATGGGCGTCTAAGACAATAACGGACTATCTAGAGAAATGTCGCCTCCCCTCTTTAACAGAGGAGGAAAATCTACTACTTAACACAAAAATAACACAAAATGAGTTGATGGACGCAGTAAAAACGCTAAAAATTAATAAAGCCCCCGGCCCTGATGGCTTCACCAATGTCTACTATAAAAGATTTTTCCCGACCTCGTGCACTCACCTGTTGAATTTATTTAACTCTTTTATGGAAGGTAACCCAATACCAACACCAATGTCCCTGGCCAATCTTGCAATTATCCATAATGAAGGTAGAGATCCGTTGCAATGCAGAAGTTACCGCCCAATATCCCTGCTAAATAACGATCTCAAACTATATAGCAAGATTCTGGCGAACAGACTGAACCCCATTTTGCCTAGACTAATAAACATTGACCAAGTCGGGTTTGTCTCTGGTAGACAAGTCTTGGACAATACTCGTAAAATTATAAATATAGTGGATTATGTTAACCTAACAAACACCAAGGCGATTTTACTAAGCCTAGACGCAGAGAAGGCATTTGACAGAATCGATTGGCTATTCCTCGACAAGACTATGCAGAAATTCGGTTTTAAAGACTCCTTTCTCGAAGGAGTCCGAGCGCTGTACCGCAACCCATCCGCAGTGGTCAAACTCCCAGGCGGAACCGCAAAAAAATTTGATATTAAAAATGGCACAAGACAGGGATGTTCCCTATCCCCCCATCTCTTTGCTTTGACCATCGAACCCTTAGCGGCCAAAATACGTGATAGCATAAATATTAAAGGAGTACCAATTGGCAATACGAATGATAAAATTTCCTTATTTGCCGACGATATTATTCTAACCCTAACACAACCTCAGACCTCTCTTCCCAATCTGCATAAAGAACTGTTAGAATTATTCTAACCCTAACACAACCTCAGACCTCTCTTCCCAATCTGCATAAAAAACTGTTAGAATTTGGCAAAATATCAGGATACAAAATTAATAATGATAAATCCGAAGCCCTGAGTATAAATGTACCAGAGCCAGAAGTAAAACTACTTAAATTAAATTTCAATTATAAGTGGAGTCCCTCATACAGTACATTAAATACTTGGGAGTGAATGTATCGGGAAACTATCACTCATTGTACAAACAAAATTACCCGACTCTCTTCGGGAAGATTAAAAAGGATCTGGACAAATGGGAAGACTACCAGATCTCATGGATCGGGAGAATGATCTCGGTAAAGATGAATATACTCCCCAGATTGTTATATTTTTTCCAGATACTCCCGATCCGTGTACCAGGTCCTGAATTGAAAAACATTCAAAATAGACTGTTTAAATTTATTTGGCAGGGCAGGAGGCCTAGGGTTGCTAGGTCAGTACTTATGTCATCAAGATCAAGAGGAGGCTTGGGAGTGCCAGATATAACAAAATATTACCAAGCAGCCCAATTAAGACAAACGGTAGTGTGGAATACGGACCCGAACCAACATTGCTGGTTAGAAATTGAGTCCCACTACGCTAAAACGCCTTCTTTGCCAGCTTGTCTGTGGTGTATGGATAGAGGTGACATGCTGGCGCACAAATTTGAGTTAGGTGCAATGAGGCACACTTGGGAAGTCTGGATAAAATGTAAAACCAAATTTAAGCCATCAGATACAGGTTCGCAGCTCACCCCGATTCTCAAAAATCCTAAATTCCCCCCGGGCTGTGAACCTAAACAATTTGTCCAATTCACATCGAAAGGGATCAGAGCGATCGCCGACTTATTGAGCAATGGCAGGCTGCTGAGCTTTCAAGATCTGCGCACCAAATATGAAGCAACAGAATTGGGCGCCTTCAAATATTTCCAAATTAGGCATTTCCTACAAAAATTGTCCCCAAAACTAGAATTTCCCCCTCTCACAAACTTTGAGATGGTGTGCCAAGTCGCCACTCATCAAAAAGGTCTAATAACAAAAATCTACGCTGGAATGGAGATACCAGCGGCCCCTCCCGCACATGACTACATGCTCAAATGGGCAGCGGAATTGAATACAGTTATAGACAGAGAGGACTGCGAAGACATATGGGACACTGCATCAGGAGCTTCCATATGTACCACAACGAAGGAAAATATTTATAAGATTTTGTACCATTGGTACCTGACTCCAGTGAGACTAAAGCAAATTTACCCCCTGGCTTCTGATCTATGTTGGAGAGGCTGTGGACAAAAGGGAGACATGGCCCACATTTGGTGGACATGTCCAAGAATCCAGAAATAGTGGCTCAATGTGCAAACTTTAATAGAAGAGGTAACCAACCTCACAATACCCATTGATCCGCTGACCTTCCTACTGGCCAGGCCAATAGAGGAAATTGACCGACCATATAGGAAATTGATATCCTTCATTCTCACTGCGGCGAGATGTGCGGTCGCGTCCTCCTGGAAGAAGGTGTCGCCCCCCTCCTTACAAATGGTAAAAAAAGGCTGAACGAAGTCATGCTAATGGAGAGACTGACTGCTTAGCTTAAGCGCTCAACAGAAGACTTCTATAAAATCTGGGAGCCTTGGCTTACCCACTGACTTCATATAAAAATCACTCCACCAGGCCTTGGTCACAAGAGAAGGCCTCCATTCCAAGTGTACGAGTTCCGGCAACTTGGAGGAGGACCCCTCCCCTCCTTCCTCCCCCTCATTCACTCTCCCCTCTCTCCCCCTCTCTTTCTGGCCTCACTCTTGCCGGTTCACTATGTGGGCCTGAGGTCTCGCCTCCTACTATCCTTAGTACCCTCTAAAAAAGAAAAATCCATGTTGTATTAGGCTACTGTTGCATTTCAATGTATGTAAATTATATAACCTGCCTAATAAAAAAGTTTGAAAAAAAAAAAAAGCTAAGTAAAAAATAAGTAGAGTATGCGTACATTCATTGAGCGATGTGGAGCCGAACCTATAATAGAATATGTGGCTGCCAATGCTATAGACTTATCAGGTTATAACTATTTAGGATGATCATTTTGGCCCTACTGTTCTGCAATGTTGACCATCATTTTGTATTGAAGGTGGTTAATAGAATTTCTGGATATGGGGGCAGTCTCATAACATATATAATTTAGAATAATTTTCATGTTGATTCACTACTGCATTTTTTACATTCCAGTTTGTAAAGATCAGCTATGCTAAAGTGTTAAATTCTTAGTACTTAATACTCAGTTTCTCAGTACAGTACATTGCATATGTCCTGAGGCAAAATAAAGTACCCTTGTCTTGTCAAATAAAAAAAAAAAGACACAGTAACCCAGGATTTTGAGGCAGCCAATTCTAAGTCAGCACACAGAGGCCAGATACAACCATGGATAGACCACAAGTGTACTCTTCTAAGAATTCAGAGAATGAACAATTCACCAGGTGGAAATGGACATGGATTCATCAGATAATGATATTTTGGCAGATTAGTCATCTACCTTTTGAATTCTAGCTCATTGACTGGCTTCTCAAGATTGAAAGAAAGACTTTACAGATAGACCCTGAAGAGAAAGGCTCTTCCTCTATCAATCGCCTATTCAGGAGCCTGCATAGGAAGCCAAGAACCTTCCTGGTTCACGACGTGATGAAGGACATGAGTGGTCACAGCCGGACTAAAAAAGGTATTCTTGAACAGGAAATCTTCGAAAATGTACCCAGTTGTGGAGAAGAAGCAGAAGCTTGGGTTGTTCCCCAAAGGTAGTCACAGCAGCATCATGGTTTTTTGCTAGAATAGAAAAGCCTACTGGTAGACGATGCAAACTCCTTTCGAGATGCAATACCAGGTGGAAGGAGAATGGTTTGTTGTAGTTTACTGCAGAAGGCGCAGCTTGCAGGCCTTCCATAGCTATAACATCCGTATCAAGATTGAAGCACCACTGGATTCAGTTAAACTAGCAGCAAGGTTAATGGCACTAGCTGTTCGCAGCCAGAAGAGCACTTTGGCTACGGCCTTGGCATGCAGATTTGTCAAAGAAAAATCTGTGTTAAATTCCTTTCAACGGATATCATCTGTTTGTCAGGAAACTAGATTCTATCATTGAGAGAACCTCTGGAGGTATAATACATAGTTACATAAGTCTGTTTTTTTCAAATGAATGAATGAATGAGGGCTAACGACCAAGGCATGAGAACCTGTAGGCACGGAAGGGGTTAGTCGAGAGGTTTCATTCATTGGTCAAGAAGACATGGACCCCAATATAGAGAGACTGGGACAGTCGCATTAGATGAAGAGAGCTAAAACTTCCAATGTAGGTACTCAAGCAATTTAAGGATGTTTGGAGGAAAACTATGGCAGATCCCTGGATGCTCAAGGTTTTTTTGTAGGGGATACGGTCTGGAGTTTAACATGTTATCCAGAAGACAGGCCTAACCAACAGTGTCAAAAAGCTGTTGAATGACCGAGGCATCCAACTGGTACCACCATGAGAGAAATATCGATGTATCTTCTCGCCAATGTTCCTCATAAAGAAGGCAAATGGAACATTCATGTCATTACTAGACCGAAGACACACTCTTCAAAGACCATTATTTCAGCTGTGGACGAGGAAGACTGTTCTGTATCAGTAGATCTGAAAGATACCTATTTCTGCATACCTACAGTATATGGTAGACACAGAAAGTATCTAAGATTTTCTATCGGGTAAAGCACTATCAAATTTTAGGCACCTCACTTTGGCCTCTCGACTTTGCCGAGAACATTGACAAAAGATCATTAATAATACTAATCACCGAATTAAGGAAGGAGGAAATACACATATTTCACTACCTCGATGATATTTTTATAAAAGCACGGAGCAGAGTCCAGTTGCTCCAGCACCTATCATCTCACATCATGGCTGCCTAGTCAACACTGAGCAATGTTGACTAGATCCAAGCGAACATCTAAGATTCTTGGGAAGGGAGTCCAATACACAACTGTGTATGGTTTCCTTCCCTCTGATAAAAGGGAAGGTTTTGAAGGAAATGATCAGAGCAGCCAGAGTTAGCAATCTATGACAATGCATGAGAGTGCCTATCTACAATCATACAAGTAGTAAAATGTGCCAAGATGGTATAAAGGAATGTTCCAACAGAACTTCTTACACCAATGGCACAGACGAGCAACAAGACTAGTCCAATTGAACTCCTTATCGCAAGACATAAGGGCATCCCTAAAATGGTGGGAATGCGACAAACCTAAAACAGGTTGTCTGCTGTAGGATCAAGCTTGGCTTGTATTTACAACAAATGCACTGAGGTGAACAATTTCCTCAAAGTACAGGTCTCCTCTAAGACAGAAATACAAAGTAGAGCTCCACTCACAAGTTCATTATACAATTCTCCATTTAATGTGACAGCCAGGAACAGTGGAAAAAACAAAGTTTCAAGTCCCTTATGGAACTTTCATCAGGTGTGATGAACGGTCCACATGGTGGAAGTCACAAAATCTCGGCAAACATTTTTAGAATTAAGAGTGGTAATGGAGGCGATCAGGCACTTTTCACAACGGTTCCGAGGGTGCAATGGGAAGGTCAGACAACTATACAATGGTGACCTATTTAAGGAGACAAGGAGGGGCAAGAAGTCCCGTACTCCTGCAGCAATTATTTCAGATTCTCTCCTGGACAGGTCATCAGAGCGTTAATAGACCATATCGCAGGGAAAAAGAATCTACAGGCAGATCTCAGCAGGAGGGCTTTAGACCCAGGAGAATGGTCTCTGGCAAGTACAAAATTCACCATGTAATCAAAATATGAGACCAGAGAGACCTCATGGCAACAACAGGGGACAGAAAACTACAAGGTTTCTGCTCAGGAATGTTTTACTCAGAAGCTACCAAGGTAGTTACATTTTCCTTCCCATGAGAATTTTGGCTTGAATACATATTCCCACCAATTCCCCTGATACAGAGAGAGTTCTCAGGCAATTCAGACTGGCAAGTCAGAGGTGGCTGCAATATTCCCAAAATTGGTCACACAACTACTTAGCAGATGAACCATGGCAACTGCCAGTGTTTTAAGGCCTGCTATCCCAGGCTATGATGCAGCATCCCAATCCCTGGACTTTGACGGCATGGAGGTTGAGCTGGAATTGCCCAGATCCGAGGGCTGTCACACGAGGTGGTATACCCCTTGATGGCGGCAAGGAAGAAACTAACTAATAGAGTGTACCATAGAATCTGACAGTGATTCCATCTGTGGTATCAACACCAAAATGTAAGCTTCTTGGTACCTCCCATTCTCACAATTCTGGAGTTCCTGCAAGAGGGTCTAGAGCTGGGACCCAGCACTAGCTCACTGATGGTACATGTGTCATCACTATCAGCACTGCTAGGAAAGCACTTAGCTGCCATAGATCTCATAGCTCGATTCTTCCAATCTCTAAAAATAATCACAATAAGGATCCAATTCCTGCTTGGGATTTCTCGTTAGAATTATGGCTCTAACTGGTGCCCCTTGGAGCCACTTTTTGTTCAAGCTTCAGATACAGACCTAACATTTAAGACAATTCTGTTGATAGCAGTGATATCGGGAATTACAGGCATTGTTGGGAAGGGACCTTTCCGTATCTTCCATCAAGACAAGGTCATCTTGAGGCCAGTTCAACTCTAATTACACAAGGTCGTTTCAAAATTTCATCTCAATCAGGAGTTAATATTAACCTCATGTTGCCCAAAACCGGCAAATGACAAGGAACGGGGATTCTACACACATTAGATGTGGTAAGGTGCTTAAAACTCTACCTTTCCAGAATGGAAGGATTTAGGAAGTAAGGCAGGCTGTTCATCCTGCCAAATGGATGAAAGAAGGGATAAGCAGCTTCAAAGTCTGCGATAAGTAACTAGATCATAATGGCTATCAAGAAGACCTATACTATCCATAAAATTCTAGCCCAGTGCTGGTAAATACCCATTCTGCGTGAGACAGGGCTATATTCTGGGCAACAAAGGTGCAGGATTCCCCTGCAGATTTAGGCAGGCCATCAATATGGACTTCAGTTAATACACTGTACGTTTATTAAGTACTATTCTTTGGATATACATTCCTGAGCAGGTGCATGCTTTGGCAGGAGTGTCCTGCAGTCAATTGTCACCACGTAAATAAAAGATTATATTTGAGTGACAAGGAGTGTGGTGTTTAGTCTTTGACCCCCCTCTTTTTATTGTGGGTACTACTTTGGCAAGTTCCATTGGTAACTACTGCCATGGGGACCCCCAGGAAAATAGAAAATTGATACCCAACTTACCATAATGTTCTTTTTCTTGAGAGTCCGCCCATTGCAGTGCTCACCAATCCCCTCCCAAAGTTACGTATAAGATTATACTAATATTTCTAGTTATATATTTCATCTTCTGTACCGATACTGCCTGGCGAAGACAGGAGGGGCTATTTATAGGTCCTCCCACAGGTAGATTTCTGTCCTATCTCACCTGGAGGTTGGAACTTAATCCAATGGTGTGCAGTGCCATGGATGGACTCTCCATGAAAAGAAAATTACGGTAAATTGGGTATCGATTTTCTATTTTCATTTCCATTCTGTATGGGTTCCAGTCCAGGCTTAGGCTGGAACCTGTCCTTACCTGACTGCTGTGGACATTTGTGTTAGTGGCAACCTGCTTTATTGGCTGCACCTGTCCCAGGGCTTAAATAGCAGGCAGTGACGCCAGTCCCGGCCCGAGCATTTTAAGCGTTTAGCTGTGTTCCTGGCCACCCTGGGCTCTGCTCTAATTCCTGAGCCTTCTAGTTCCTGTGGCTTCCCCATTCCTGAGCCTTCCCTGTGGCGTGACTATCCCAGTGGCTCCCCTGTTCATCGGATTTTCCTGTTACTGACCCCAGACCGTGACCCGATCCTGCTGCCTGTCCTGACCCGTTGCCTGGATTCTGAACCACTACCGCCAGCCCTCACCTCCTGCCAGCTTACCGACTACGGATACTCTTACAGGACCCTGTCCCTGGGCTCTGGTCAGTTTATTTGCATCCCTACCTCAGCCCTGCGGGTCCACTTCCTGATTGGAAATGAGCATCGTCACACATTCAGTGGCATGGTAAAATTAAATATTTTCAAGTGACTTTGCAGCTTCAATTGAAATAAATAAAAAGTTGTTCCCAAAAAAGCCAGAGTACATAAACACATCTATTTTTGTTTTGAGTTGGACAGCTTATTGCCCATAGTAAATTAGAAATATGTGGTCTTTCTCCAGACCAGGGCACTGTTACATGATGTTTATTACGCTTTTTCTTCCAAAGACACTTTATGAATAGCCTTGGGAGAATACTTATAGCATTCACTTATAAAACAGTGTTTTTCTCTGTAGGCTTATATTTCCTCCCGCTGTTGCTTTTATCATTGAGTAGCTAGAGCTGTTAAAAAAATGAAAATTTGCTTTCTATGTTGACTGTAGATTATAAATATTGTCAAATGTACTTATATCAAGTTTGTTTTTTACTTGCTATAATTCTCAATGTGTTTGTTACATGTCACTGCTTTATATAATAGGATGATTGTCCTTTTTCCCCAAAACTAAATGTATAAAAAATATTTATGTATGCAAAAATGAACATTCTCATCTGGATCCTTTCAAATGTAAAAGTGTAATTTTTACTGAAAATAAATTGTTCCATGTTAATCTGCTTGCGATTTACAGTAGTGAGTGGCTTTTTTTTTTTTTTTCATGAAAAAAAAGTCTGACACGGTATAATCTTTTCTGGGTAAAAATGTACGTCACATAAGAAACGCTCTAACATTTAACAAAGTAAAGAAGAAAATTAAGCATTGTATCAAAACAAACATTTCTGTGCACTCTCCTTATGTACTGTAGATACAACACCCCCAAAATTGTTAAGCTAAACACAAATTAAAAGCATACGGTTGGGAAAATGTAAATTGTTAAATATTTCTGTTTGTATTTAAAGTGAATTCTGAATGTCTCATAATGCTATGCTGCTTCTTTTCCGTGCTGAAATGAACTCAAAACTCCAGTAGAAGGGTAGCTTCTCAGCATAACGAGTAGGGGTCTAAATCAAAACAGACTTTTTTTTTTTCTGGATTACCACTTGGGATGTCATTAAAAATGGTAACATAATATATATTTTTTCTTATAGTACCTACTTCTCAGAAACTGGCACTGCCAAGGTGATATGTGACTCTAATAACGAAGATACACTGCTTGACCAAGGTACCCAATCAAAGTTATTACCATTTCTTATAGAGAAACACAAAACGGGAATTTAGAGGTGCTTAAATTCTGTTTTATACATAGTTTTTTTTAGTAAGCTGTCATGCATTAAATCTACAAGTTGATCAACTGAAAACCTTGATATAAATATCTATTTTCAAGTGTCTTTTATATTTGTATGTGTTTTTTGTTTAGTTCTTTTAAGAAAGCTACAGTACATTAACATTTATTGACAGTCACTAAAATGTGCTGATTTACAACAAGGTCTTCACACTACTTAATAGTGACTATATATATTAGTTACTCTTTACAATATAACCAAAATATGTTTTTTTGGTGTTGGTGTTAAATAGTCCCTGAATGTTAGTGATGTGAGAGAGTGTGTATATGTAAATTTATACCCTGTGGGCGCTTTATAAATACACACACACACACTTTTAAACTATACACTCAGATTCCTTGGAAGTGCAATGGTTAATTAAAAACGGGCTAAATAAATTGCACAAGAGAATATGATGTCTGACTGATAGATATATTACTAAAGTACATTAATACATCCCTTTTTGTAAACAAACAATAAATGTAGCACTGCTACCCCAAACCCGCCCCCACCCAGGAGATTTTGCCGAGGCTACAGGTCTGTGCGGTGCTGGTTACCTGTGAGGGTCCAGGAGAGATGAGCGTCCGCAATGTTGTGGGGAACAGGACAGGTGATACTCAGGTTCTTTTCATTCGGTGACAGCGCCTCCAGTCATAGTAGGCTACAGCAGAGCTGCAGACTGTCCTTACCATGCCAGTCTTTTCTCTTTTACTTCTGTCCAATAGACTGCGACTTAGCCAGAAGTATATTAAAGGGGTCTTTATTTGATGCAGCCACTGCAGATTATATAACAGCGTTGCATATAGTGTAGAATGGGTTTCAGGCCCTTGGATGGTGCTGGCCAGCAGATAATGTTGCGGCCCTGTGCTATGAGATCTTGGTTCACTCAGCCCCAGGAGAGGCTGAGCTCCTCTCCCTTCCCCGGGTGGGAAGGTACACACACTCACTGAAAATTTGGAAGGCATTTTCCCTAATGCATAATGAAACAGGGGAGGGCACAGGGTCTGCACCATGATTGGCTGCAACACAGACCCAATGTCACCACCTCTCCTGCCACTCAGGGAAGCTGCATGAGGGGGTAGGGGAAGGAAGAGGCAAACCCCACAGGATAGTATGTCACTGTCTGTAGCTGTCAGAACTTACATGACAGGAGGGCAGAAAGATAGCCGGAACAGCCATAGCTATATACATGTAAATCAAAGTGCTGCTGTAGTGAAATACAACATTTTCTTTTATAGTTTTATCTATTTCAGTAATCAGCGTATACAGTGGACATTTTAATCAGTTTTACAATGTTAATAGATATTAATACATTCAATTTGTGTTTCTATTTTTATTGACTAAGACATTATTTACTACCTTGTGGTACAGTAAATAGGTTTGATGGTTTTGGTTTTTGATTTTTTTTTTTTTGGTACTATTTACAATAACTAGTTCCAGATCTCTTAATGAAGACACAAAGTGCTATGAAGGCTCATTTATTAATGGGAAGAGTGCAACGATGTATTTTTTCTTTGATCTTGTAGTTAAAGACCTACTGTAGACCCACATATCGCCAAGTTTTGAATTTGCAGTAGAATACAGTACATTAACTCAGCTATGTAACACATTCTCTACCTTAAGGTTACCTACTGTATGTTTATTAACAAACTTTAGCTTCAAAATACCTAACTTAACAGCACCAAACTAATGGAATAGACTGTATTGTTTTTATTTTGGGTTTGACATTCCCAATAATGCAATTATCAAAGCAATTCTTCAAAGATGAAGAATGCCAGCCATCCTGTTAAGCCCTTGCGTTTTTTCTTATATAAATAAAGACATACATCAGTATTTCTCCAAAATAGAAAACAACTGGATTATTTCATAACAATATAAATGTTACAACGAGAAAAAAAAGTTAAAATTAATGCAACCCAGAGACAGAGAGCAAGAGAGACGGAGAGACGGAGAGGGAGAGACGGAGAGGGAGAGACGGAGAGGGAGAGACGGAGGGGGGAAGGGGGAGAGGGGGAGAGGGGGAGGGGGAGGGAGAGAGGGTGGGTGACAGACACTGGGGTGCGTGGGTGGGTGACTATGACTGACTGTGGATTGGTGTCTGTATTCATTCACACATTCACACACTCTTACACACTCTCTCTTACTCTCTCTCTCTCTCTCTCTCTCTCTCTCTCTCTCTCTCTCTCTCTCACACATGCACACGCGCGCACACACGCGTACACACGCGCACACACACTCTCTCTCTTACACACTCACTTACACACTCTCTCACAAACACACACACACACTCCCTTACACACACACACACACACAAACGGGGTTCGGACACACGGTGGGCCAGTCGGACCTGGGGGGGGCCAAATCAAATCAGGGGGGCCAAATCAGACCGGGGGGGGGGCAAATTGGAGCTAAGGGAGGCATGGAGTTGTACTTACCTTACTCGCTCCATGCAGGAAAAGGCGCCTCCTCACTGTGCAGCTTGGATTTATTTATTTTCCCCCAGCACGCACCTGTCACCCTGTGGTGACCAGTTTTGTCAAGGAGACGGCGCACGGCCCGGCAAACCCCCTGTTGGCGGCACTGACCGCCCGTGCCACCCCTAAATAATCCTGTGCCCCCCCCCCCCCCCAGGGCCCCAGTTTGCACACCGCTCAGAGGTTTCGCACGACACACCTACACACTGCCGCTGACACACTAACGTGTCGCGACACAAAGTTTGGAAAGCTTTGCTGTAGAGTATACATGGTTTCTATCCCATAAATAAATAAAAAAAACTACAAGTTCTCATTTTAAATAATAAATGATGTATAATTCAAATAAACCTGTTTGTGCTTTTTTGTATTTGCAGCAAACCAGTCCAGCTTACTACGCCAGTTTTTCTGTCCAGTGAACTCTCTCTCCTTGAAAGAAGGCAGCCCAGTTTCTTTACAAATTCATTTTCTTCCATTTGACCTTGGAAAGCGCTATTGCACTGCCATTTTAGTAAACGAACAGGTAAATATTAAATACATTAATTATTAATTAGACCTGTTCAGCAGAGAACACAAATATAAAATGTCAACATACTGAATGCATGAATAATGGAAACACTTTATTTCTGTTAGAGATTAATTTGTGGATTAATCTGTCTGGGTTTGAGATTGTAATTCATTTTACCTTGTCTCAGAAGGCTGGTTTATTACTAATATAATAATGTAATAGCTATAAACACCACTCTTTCGACACTGTCTTGCATCTCTACTTTAGTTCTAACTAAAAAATATTGAACACAGACTTTCTATCCCACCAGTTTTTTTTTAGTTTTTTTATTGAAAGTCCGTTTTAAATAAATCTGGTTTTGTTTGTTTTGGCATGTAGCCATTAGAATTTGATCAATTATCCCTGAATTGTTAAACACTATGGCTGAATTCACCAACTTCTTTTTATGTATTCAATTATCTATATCAGCTGATATCTCGACCCTTATCGCCTATTCACTGAGTCCTTTCAAAATAAATAGCTGAAGAATAATGGGATTTTCGTCTCTCATAATGCAATATTTTTCTTGAGTAAAACATGCAAATAAATAAACATTGCAAAATCACATACTGTATAGTATTCACTAAACTACTGATAATAGAACCAATCAATGAAAGATCACCATTGGATGTTTACATACAGTAATATCACTAGTTTACATAATGACATTTGGCACAAGGGAATTCAGGATTAAATGATAAAGTTAAAACAGGCCCCTTGAAAGATCTTTAGTAAGGGTCTGTATACCCTAATCTAACCAAAAATAAAAATATTTTGTTGTATGTTTTTTATGCCTTAATGTAAAATTGGTGGATCGTGTCCCACTTAATGCCATTGTCTTATTCTCATTTTGAATGAAACTGCTGCTCCTATTCAATTCAGTTTGTATTTTCTATCTCGCTCTTTGTCTTATTTTCCATCTTCAGATCCTCTTCTGGCTTCATCCATATACAGAATTGTGAAATCATTCAATACTTTTGTGCTCTGGCACGTATCATGACAATCAGTCCACCTCTGTTATTTTATTTAATTTTCAAATGAAAGTATCCATGCCAACTTGTTTCATATTTAAGGCTATAATCTGAAGCAAATGAGGTTATGATTTGAAAGCCATATTAAAGCAGCAATGCCTCCTACTCCTTTTTCTTATCCCTTATTTAACTGTGGAGGGTCCAGAGCTGAACCACTCTATTATCAGCTCTGGGAATCCCTTCCTACCCCCGTCCCCACCACCACTTGGTTCCCTAGATACTAAGGGGGATGTTAACAGGTTTAAATCTCCTTCCAGGGGAACAAAATGGCTGGCAAATTTTTGGGCCAATAGGAGGCTGCAACATCTGGTCTCTTTATCCTTATGGTGTAACATACTGTATGAAAATGAGTGCAATGGTACAGAAATAACAGAATGGAACCAGCACTCCTCCGCCATAACTACTGTCCGCAGGACAAATCACCACAGGTCACCTTGCCATCACTGCCTTCCGCATGTCCTGAGTGCCTCTCCTAGCCGCAGGGCACCCCCACCGCAGCATATCCTCAGTGCCTCTTCCAGCCACAGGGCACATCCACTGCAGCATGTCCTCAACACCTTTCTGAGCTAGAGGGCAACAATGTGCAGGACAAGCAGTGTGGCCGACAACCAACATATTGGCTGCTTGCAGTCGCGCTTTGTGTCCTGCATGTTAGAGCGACAGAGGTGCCCTACTACTGGGAGAGGCTCTGAAGACAGATGGAGGTCTGTGACGATGAAGTGACCTGCGGCAACTTGTCCTGAGGTCAGTAGTCATGGCAGTTGAGCTCCGATGGTAATTTATTCACAGACAAATGGCCATTGCCAAACGTCCTAGACTGCAGAAATAAAGCTTAATATGTAAACATATGGGAACCATAGGCCACTTGCTTAAAAAGTGATTCCAGAAAGATTTTTCCGTTTTCCAAAATGTTAATGTTTGGAAACCCTAACAGCCTATATACTTTACATGTATTACATTTTAAACATTGAAGCATGGATTTTATTTTAATTTTAAGATTTAATTCAAAGAAAAGGGCAGGCTGTATTATCCTTTAAGACAATGTAATAAAGCGGATTGCTAAAACCTTCACATTGAAGGTTTATCCTATTGTTCTGACTACACTAAGGCAAAAATGTTGTGCATAGCTTCTGCATGCTGTATTGTAGTTTTCAGAGAAAGCTTTATCTTTGCTGGTTGTGATGCACAATATTTTGTAATATTGAAACAACTCACTCCTCTGAATACCTATGGAGGAAATCTCACATTCATGCTGATTTTCTGCTGAATCTCCTCATAAGTTCTCCTCCTCCAATGGTTAACTAGGGAAGCTGACCATGGCCATGGCAATCCCTGGCTACTGCGAAAGATGCCACTTGTTTGAAAATAAATACAAAAATCATGCACTACTTTCCAAATTGACTTCTAATTTATTAGTGACCCTTTTACATTTTTGATAAGCCTTTAAACAGATGAGTCATTTGATTGCATCTTTGATTTAAAACATTATTTAAGCCTGCCAACCTAGTCAAGGTAAACTCCATTTAAGCAGTTATATCATCATCATTTTTTTTTATTGTCTTGTGGATTAAACATCTTCACTATTAGCAGAGAAGGCAGCAGGCCCAGACTGAACAGCAAGGGAACATGTGAGATACAGTATGTGAAAGTGCCTGAAAGGTTAAATGAATGAAGCATTTTTGCTATCAGAGATACCGTGCAATTAAAGCTGACAAAAAAACAGAAATAAAATTCCCTTGGCATTATGAAGAACAAATTTTGAGTGCACAAGTTCCTTAGTGAAAAGTAATATTATATTTATGTACATTTCTCTCTTTTTAAAATGCAGTCGCTGTCTATGGCGGCACCTTAGATATTTTACACACGGCTCCAGGGAAAGTTAGACAGGCTTATCTGAAATGTTTTATTATAACTTGACTGCAGTTCCCTAAAAAAAAAAAAATCAGTGATGGCTTCTAAGGTGAATTGGTCTGATTGATATAGGAGGAGCCACGAGAGGAAGAGACTAAACAATATATACTGTAACTTGAGTTCTTAGATTAAAGTTAAGTGTCTTTAAGAAATTGAAGTATTTAAAATTAGAAGATAGGAATAAATCATTAATCATTTGGACAAGAACTGCCTCTATAGTGTGCATGGTTTAAGTAGAAGACTGAAAGGCATAAAGACAACTACAAGTGAAGTATGATTTGAAGATATGGGAAATCACTTCCCCCATTATTTAATTACGGAAGATACAGTGAAGCTACAGTACAGGAACGGAGAGTTAAGAGAATTATTCAGATGAGTGAATGTGATATAGATTAGGAAATGATCGATACAACATACAGTAAGTAATATGTGCCAAATTTCAACCAATGTTTTGATAGCTTGCGATCAAGCATTAGTAAATTACATTTGTGTGTGTTTGTAGTTTGCCATCGATTAATATTTTCAATAACTGGAAACAAAGAAAAATGAAATTAGTTGCATAAATTAATAATAAATTTAGTGAAAATAAAACAAGAATTGCTAGTGGCAATTTTGTAAAAATTGGTTAGGTGGCCAAACTTCATATGACATAGCTGGCAGTATTGTTGGGTGTGATAATAGCTAACAAATGGTACCTCATTAATTTTTTGACCTGTTACAATAATTTAAAAAAAAAGAAAAAAACACAACTTTTTAAAGGACACTAGTATTGGTTTGCTGTCCTACCCATATGTCATAAACAGGCTGCATATTTGTAATGAAACTGTTTGAAGCACCAATCACAAAAAAGCAAGAAAATTGTAGGGTCTTATACTGAATTGATGTGCAAAAAATATGGTAAAGCATTGCAGTTTGGTGTTGACTCATATGTGAACCAAAACCTGGTTATTTTAACTAAATTGCTTCTTGTGACAAAAAAGAAAATCACGTGAGGGACAACATCTAATATTTTGAAACAGCTAAAATATATTGCATACACTATCATACCAGCATTTAATAGCCATAACACCTAACCACTTCATCATATTCTTCACTTTTAGGCCAGTATTTACTAAGCACTGATGGATGGTAGCACACCTTGACCCGGCTTTAATAGTGTGGTTCCTCCTACTGGTGTTTTTTTCTTTTCTTATATAGGTGGAAACCAAGGGGTTCATCTCCAAAAAAAAACCCTAGCTTCATAACCACTACAAAATTGAGACCAGGCAATAAGCTGCCTAGGTGCTTAGTGAATCTCCTCTTCCAATCCTGGCCCACATGCTTCAGTAATTAAAAATTCCTACACCACACATATCCTTTACTTACTGGGTCATTGTACACAAAGTATAGCATGTTATATAGCAATAATATAGCATATTATTTCATGTATTGCTGACTATTCTATCCACAAGTAAGAACTAATGTACTGATGTTTGCATTCAACATAGTAATCTCATAACTTAATGCATGGACACTATTTTTATGTTCTTTCATTTCAGTTTGGAGACTTTTTATATGTGGTGGAAGGAACTGCCAGTCATCCTCTACCTTCAGCTTTAATTCCTTTGGATAGTCCAAATGTTTTACAAATCAGCAGTGCAGTTCCAGGTAGAGTAATCTTTTGGTTTTGTTTCCTTGTTTTACCTTTATGTTCACAATTGTGGCAGTTGAACCACTATATTACCCAATTTTAAATGCATGGTTATCCTCTTATCCTCTTATATTAAGGGGCCTATACACTAAGCAGCGATAAGCCACTTATCGCCACCTTATTGCCAAAAAAGTCTACTGCTATTCAGTAAGCCCCGAAAGTCAGTGATAAGAGATTTTGTTCTGCAAATTTTTTGCCGAGAACAAAAAATTGCCAAATGCGCGGCGATTAGCCACTTATCACCAGCTTTTCAAGCTTGTGATATTATAGTAGCCCGATTAGCTTATCGAGGCTAATCGCGGCTCTAGAATTGAGATTTCCTCTCAAAGTCATCTCGCCAGGAAAATTTGGCAAGAGGGCAGTGAGAGGGTGGTGAGAAGCTGCCGATAAACTGTGAGATGGGACTTAGAACAAAAAATGAATTTTTCCTGCATGGGGTTGATGTCGGGAGTCTCCAGAGCTGATATCCATTAATATCAGCACCAGAGACCCCCGGCATCAATCCCATGCAATAAAAATGCTTTTACAGTCAACTTCATTACCTTAGCGGCTAACCTCTAAGGCAATGAAGGGGTTAATGGACAACAGCAGCTTTATACTTGGCCCTTCACTCACCCCCTCTGCCCCAAATAAACATTACAATATTTTATAATCACCAATACACAACCAACACCCGGTGCCCCCACATAAAACCATAATTTAATTTTTTATACACGATTCATACCAGAAGTCTGTGGGGGTCCCCATGTGTGTCTCTGGGCCTCCAGGTGGTCCCTGTGGGTGTCCGGGGGAACCATTGGGGTCCCCAAGTGGTCCCTGCGGGTGTCTGGGGGTCCTCAGGTTGTCCCCACGGGTGTCCGTGGGCCTCCAGGTGGTCCCTGCGGGTGTCTGGGGGTCACCAGGTCGGCCCCACAGGTGTTTGGGGGCCCTTGGATGGTTCCCGTGGGTCCTCGTGTGGTTCACATGGGTGTCAGGGGATCTTCGGGTGGTTCCTGTGGGCGTCCCTGGGTCCTCAGGTGGTCCCCGTAGGTCCCCGCTGGCCTGCAATTCCAATCCTCTTTAAAAAATAAATAAATGTGGCATACATTTCAATAAATACACCCCCCACCACCAAACACATACAGTACAGTAATGGGCAAAATAGCTATTATCCAGATAGGGATAATAGCTTGTTTGCCCATTATTAAAACAAACATTTGCCAGTCAGCATAAATAAAGTAAATAAAAAACATTCAACTTACCCCTGCCATAAAGAAGGGTGTCCTCATCAGCATACTGTAGGGCCATGTCCTCCATTGCCAGAAAGAATACAATACCTGGGGGTATACAATCTAATGGCCCCTAACCCCTTAATCACCGTAGCAGTTAATAACCGGGTTAACCCCTGTCCCCCGCTAGACACCCGGGAGGCCTAACCACCCACCCGGACCCACTATATCCACCCTGTACCCATTAATTGGCATAGTGGTACATCATAACCATATAGTATGGGCAGGATAAGTCGCTATAGGCCTCAATGGTAACACTAATCAAAAAGCATGAAGGCCAAAAATCAACAATAATCAAACATAAGCACCTAAACAACACAATTCAATAAATAAAAACACTAGCCAACCCATGAAATAAATACAAGCAGTAACCAACTAAACAATTAATTAATTTCAACCATTAGCCAACAAATCAATTAATTATTAAAACGACTATCCAACATGTCTCTTAATAGCAGGAGCCAACACAATAAATCATTAATTAAAACCGCTAATCAATGGAAAAAAACCAATACAAAACAAGCCAGCAAAATGACAAACAATGACACCCACAGAATAAACAGAAATAGAAAAAAATAAAACTCAATACAAAGCAAGCATTTGGCATTGGCTAATACTGTATTGATCTGTATCCTAAAGGGGTACAGAGTAATACATTATTAGTCAATGGGCAATGGAAAACATAAAATAAAAAATATACAATCCAAAAACCTAAAAAAAAATACATTTACATACAGTACATTCAATATTTTTCTTACCTTTAGAAGCGTTGGCCCTCTGAATCCAGAGGTATCAGGAAGCTCTCATACCGCGACATAATCAAACTCAATCCGACGCCATTGACCTTGAAGATCTGGGATTGACAGATAAAGAGAGAAGATTACAGAAAATCAAGAAATAATGACAGATGAAGAAAGAAGACGTGATTGAAGATAAAAGAAAGAAGAATTTTTTTACCTGTCACAGATTTTCAAGGTGGATGGCATCGGATTGAGTTTGATGACGTCGCTGTAGGAGAGCTTCCTGATACCCCTGAATTCGGAGAACCAACACTTCTAAAGGTAAGACAAATATTGAATGTATGTAAATGTATTATTTTTTCAGGTTTTTGAATTGTATATTTTTTCTATTTTATGTTTTTCATTGCCCAATGACTGATAATGTATTAATCTGTACCCCTTTAGGGTACAAATCAATATAGTATTAGCAAAATACTTGCTTTTTATTGAGTGTTATTTTTTCTATATATATATATAAAACAGTTTACTAAACATGCAACTACACCATACATATATGTTCATAGAAAAGGTAGATTATATCCACAGTACTTGGGTCCAGGGGGGCCAGCGTCCCAGTGTCCAGCCCACAATTGTCACTCCCACCCCAATTGTGAGTGACAGCGCAGCCACAGTATATCTGGCCGTTGGTGCACTTTATTGTGATGTGCTACCTGCCAGGTGCTCCGGCACCCGGTACCACCAACTGATGAAAGAGGCTCATTTGTCCCGCGCTGTCGTCGGCGATGGTGTCCGCTTCTACGTGGGGTGGACTCCGGCTGGAGTGTCCCACCATGGAGAGAGTCTCTATACCTAACGTGGGTGGTCTGGTCCCAGACCACAGGCCGCAATTACTGCGTGATGTATTGCTTTGTCCCTGACACTATACAACTAATGGGGAAAGATCCCTGTCTCATGTGGCCTTTCCCTAGCGTACACACAATCTATAGTGAAGTTGGGGCCTAGCTGGGGCCTATAAGTGATTCTCTGGCCTAGTTCAGGGGCCATGACACCCTGAACACACCCTCATCTGTCTGTGTCCCAGCTCAGACTGGTGTGGTGTGCAAAGCGCCCCAAATGTATCTCTTCTGGAGCAAGGGATTCTGGCAGCCCTATTGGCTGTTGGCCGGCATGTGATCCGCAGCCCCAGTGGCTTCTGGGGCATATTATCCCCCTGCGGAGCTAAGCTGTAATGGTGCTCCCTATACTGCTGGCCGCAAGTCTCCCTGCCTCCCTGACTTCCCGACGGGTCTGCCTGCAACCCTAAGAGCACCCGCGTGCCTCGCTGCCGGCTGCAACTTCAGCGAAGGTAAAGGATCCAAGGGGGACCCAGAGGGGAACCTGGCTACAAGTGGATACATTTATTTACCAAATACTTTTTAAACTGTTTTATACAAAAGGAGCCTACTCAATTTAACATTACATCTCTGTAGTGCTACATTATTTTCATGAACAATTTTTCATTCTCTAGGAACTCTTAGTTTTCCACGATAAAAAAGGCATTTAGTTATATGAAACAATAAAATAATTATATTAATTAACAAGTTATTTAAAAGTGTGCTCCAATTGAAGGTACAATTAATTTTAATATGATTTGACAAGAGACCATGCTGAGCCTCTGGGTAGTATTCCCTTATTTAATTATTTTATTCAAGCATTCACTTAAACAGAACGCTTCAAGATAAACTACTTCTAATTTGAACATTTATTACATTTAAATATATTATTCTATCCAGTCATTTACTTATTTGTTTATTATTTATTTGTTATTGTAATTGCTGTTGCTTTTCAGTGCTCCGGTGAATCTTCTGTGGTTTGATGTTTTGAATGGAGAAACACCTTTGAAAAAAAATTATCATCAAAGTGCTACAGAATTCCCAAAAGATCCGACTGATGGAAGTCTGATAATGTGTAGGGAAATGTTATTGTATTACAGTACATGAATTTGTTATACAGATATTGCTTTCTTGCCATGAAAACAAAAATACTGTTACTCTAATTGACCAGATTTTTTTAATTTATTTTTTAGGTTACACAAAGGCACAGAACACTCTGTGTTTTAAATGCAGTCAGAATGATGTTCTTGAAGAAAATCTGAAAATCCCATTTGTTAATGATGCTAGAGAGAGGGCTTTGGCTGTTGCAGCACAGATGCAAATGACTGCTTTGGAATATAAGCGCAGAAAAGTCACAGGGACACTGAATAGCAGCACTATACGAGTTGCAATGGCAACATTAGGGCTTAACAGAGATGAGGTAAATACCACCTGTAGTGTCCTAGCACACTGTTGCTTTAACCCTTTGAGTGAGGAGAGGCTGCTACACTTGATTGACACAGCCCCTCTGGCATATCATGATCATGTGACCACTCCTCGGAGTGATTATGTGATTGAAACGTCACTTATGAGGCGAGCGGAGGAGAGAGGGTTCCTCCTTTTCTGTCCCTATTCTGACCAGATAGCGTGCAGCGCTCCACAAGAGCGCAGAACGCGATCTCTGCTAGAAAATGAACAGACAGCCCATGACATAGCTACTACATCATGAGACCCCTGGAGTGTCAGACCTCATGACATAGTGGCTACATCATGGGGCCCCCAGAAGGTTCTGTATGATGACTGCTTTTACACCTACCAAAGGCTAGGCTTTGTTCCTAGTAATGAAGTTGTGTGAACAGGAACTCACAATGAAGTACCAGTAGGGGACTTGCTCCTGGGTGCACTGATAAATATTTATAGTTTATCACACAAGAAATGTAGAATACAGACACCTACAAGACTTGTTAAAAGTGTCTGTATGTCATAACGACAGGGTAGATTTGGTCTGCCCTTGGACCTTTATCAAGAAACAAAATAGTGCTCACTGACCAACATAAATACTCTCTAAGTTAAAAATGTGTGGTCATCAAAAGAGTTGAAACAATATCTACAGTAGATACAAAACGTGATTAAATCGGTAAAGTGGAGAAAAAAGAGGACTAGAGGATGGAAGGGGAAAATAAGGAGGAAAAAACAAAAGTTAACACAGATCGAGTAATGGTATGCTGTAAGTAAATAAAGATGACGGCAAGAAGAGAGGTAAAATGAATAATGAGCTGCAGTACAATGTTGCAGAATAATAAGTCAGGAACATTACATTATACAATGATAAAAAGTGGATGGCATAAAATAGAAAACAGAAATCATAGGAGCAAATACAAAATACAGTACACGAAGAAGAGATGTGGGCAGCTAAGGGGAGAATGTACAAAGCCTCATAGAGGAAAGTAAGGCTAAGGCCCTGGTCACGGCGCTGTAATGAACGCCCGCACTTTTGGCTGCGCGTTCCGGCGATTCCCCGGTCTGCAGCTCACTGCAGGAGCAGAGACCGGGGGGGGCGTGGCGGAGGAGTGACGGGGGCGCGGCCATGACGTCACCCGGCAGGTTCGCCCTCATTGGCTGAATCGCCGGGGGGCGTGCCTAGCCGCTCGACGCGAGTTCCTGCTCTCAATTCTATTGAGAGCAGGAGTAGCTCTCGCGCGAGCGCTGCGGCCCCCCCTCTCAGCGGGCCCTGCGCCATTGCGGGGAGGGCTCTCGTGAGCGCAGCGTCCGCCACAGTGGACGCTGTAGCAGGCAGCGGGGGCAAGGCCTAAGTATAGGTATGTAAATAAATGAGGAGCAAAATAGCACACAAAACTGCAGGTGATGCAATAAGATTATGTATCAAGCAAAAGTCAACTAGTTATATTAGCAGAACATTGCCGGTATAGAGAAGGGTTGGCTATAACTGGTAGAGAAGAATATATTTCTATCACAGTCTCCACAATAATTGGTACTATATCTAACGTAGTTCCAGCTAATGCTGTTTGCTCAAACAGAAGGGGTTCCAGTATAAAAAAAAAGTTTATAAAAAGAAGTGGAGGCCAAAAGGTTGACCAGTGATACCTGGGCATCACTGGTGGGTAGAAGGAAAGTCTGACTCAATTGCTTCCATTTAGTGTATCAAACAGTATTGAGGATAAATTACTCTAAGGAAGCATCCCAGTGGTAAGTTTTTATTTAGTCCCCAGGCACAACTGTGTCCAACTGGAAAATCCATTCTGCCTCGCATTGCAAAATGATATTGAAACAATCTTCGCCTCATCTGTATTGCGACAGGTGTGCACATGAATGACATGCGCTCTTCCATTCTGTCACAAATTATTCATATGTTTTACCGGCATAGTTTGTAAGGATATATTGTGATGGTTCAGTCAAATTGCATGGTCTTGTGTCTCATGTTCAAGGCAGGAAACTCTCTATTTCATTATATGGGGTTTATTTTAAAGGGGAAACAACAATACAACAGGCCCACCATCCCTTTGTGAAAACAAATCATAAAATAAATATCTACTCCTATCAGGAGACTGACTCACAGTATAAGCCTCTGTGGACGGACGTTCACAGAGGTACACAATTAGGAGGCTTTATAATGTGAAATTATAATAGGCTTTATTGTGCCTGTTCCTTTTCATCAGGAAAATTATCCAAACACGGGGGGGAACAAAGCTTCCATTCACTTGGGAGTATTTCTATTGAAAAACTATGCAATAATTCACATCTCCCTTAGTCAAGCAGTTCTCGCAGCCCCAAAACATATAACATGAAATAAGCAGATATAAGCAGTCTCTTAAGAATAAAAGTCTTATCTGTTTCTTGGAGGGAAAATCTCACTTCCTGGTTCAGCTTCAGGTGTAGTAGTTTTCCCTGTGTCTTGAATTCAGCTCTGCTGTGCAGAGCTCAAGACCGGTCCTCTCCAAAGGTCAGCTCTCAGTCAGAGCTAGGGAGGAGTTACTTCCTGTCTCAAAGGCAGGCTTTTTCTACTACCTATAATCAGGCAGGTGGTGCTAGTTAATTTGCTACCAGCAGTTAACCACCACACTGTTGGATTAGAGGCACCTTTGTGAACAGGGATAAGTCCCCTGTTACATACCTCCCCTGTTTGTGGGAAGCTCGGGCTTACCACGGCCAAAGCCCATCCTTCCTCTCTCATTCGAGATCTTTCTGTGACTTGAATGAGAGTGGATGGAGGAAGAGAACCCTCTGTCCCGCTGGGATTGGAGCCCTTTCTCCAGTTTATTTTTGTCTCCTCCCGAAGGTGCTTGAGATCAGCACTCCTCAGTCGCTCGAGGAGGACTTTTTCCACATAAAGTCTTTTTATCGCGTGCGTGGTCATGAGATTTCTGTTGCGTCGGGCACTCCTCTTTTTATAGACAAAGTGTATGGCAACAGTTGTAGAGCACTTAGGACTAGCCCTTAGAGTTTTCTGCTCTTCTCCACACCACGGAGTCGCCAGTTCACCTTCTTTGGGACTGAGTTGCACCTCCACCTTCTTTTCCAGAGAACGTCCTATTTTTTCAGCTTCCTCAGCTAAGGATTCTTCTGGCTTTGATTCTGCACTCCTACCTCTGTTTGTTGCCTGTTGGGCAGCTGTAGGTTTGGCTAGTGCTTTCTTAGGTGGCTGTATTAGAGTCTCCTTCATATTCTGGAGCACCGTAATTTTTGTTGTCAAGGTTGCCGCTGCGTCTGTTTCCTCTTTGGTGTACTGACTCAAGGGAATGGAACAGTCTCTCTGTCTCTCCAGCTCTTGCTCCAGTTTCTGAGCCTTCTCACGCTCCCTCTCATACAGAGTCACCTGGTATCGAAGCTCCACCTCCAATGATGCTCTGAAGACATGCAGCGTGGCCTTTAGCTCCTCATAATGCTCTGTGGGGACGTACTGGGTATTCAGACGTTCCTGCAGCGCTTGTTCCTCTTTAACAGCCTGCAGCTTTTCTTCCTGCAGCGTTTGCTGCTTCTCCTCAGCATACTGGAAGTGTGTACGCAGACCTTGCAGTTGGTTCTGCAGTCGGTGCTCTGCTTCAAACATTTCCTCTTTCAAAAGTTTATTTCTTTAAGAGCCTGCAGCTCTTCATTCTTTCCCTTGACGTATTCTGTCAACTCAGAATTTTCTTTTTTCCATTTTAATTTTTTTCTTTTTTCAGTCTCTGTACTATTCAGGGTTTCCTTGCAGTCCACCTTCCATTTTTGCACATCTGCTTGGAGGCGGGCTGTCTCCTGGCGTGAGACTTCCATCTCCAGTTTTAAGTTCTGAAGCTCCTTCTGAGAGACTTTGAGATCTAAGTTAAGATGTAGGATAGTTTTCCTTGAAATGACCAGCTCCTCCATGAGACTGTGTAGTTCCTTTCTGGAAACTTCCAGGTCTGTGCGGCAGCTGTTGGTCTCATGATGTGAGGCATCAAGCTCTATACGAAGAGTGTGAACCTCTTGCTGGAAGACTGTCATCTGCTTCAGTGCCTCCTCATACTTCCGCTTTAGCGTAGCCACCATTTTAACAGATTGGCTCTGCTTTTCATCCATGGTGGAGATAGTAGCCTTTGCAGTAGCTAGCTCAGCCTTGAGATCCTCCAATTCGTTCTTGGCCGCAGAATAAATTGCGAGCACAGTCTTCTGTAGCTCAGCATTATTTTTTCTCTCTCTTCCTAATTCTTCACAGAGCAGATCACAGTCATGCCTGGCAATTTTCAGGGCGTCTTCAGGGCTGGTCAAGGGATCGTCACTCACTGGTTCCGGCTTCGCTTCCCTGGGATGACTAGTTGAGGGTTCCTCACTGTTGGCACCGGACAGACACTTCTTTGGGGTACACGACTTCTGCCTTGGGCCCTCTGGGTATTCGGTTAACCGTGGGACGAATTCTCCATTTTCTCTAGGCTGCAGGGCAACTCGGTCCCCCTTTTCCTCCACAGGATCTGCGGACGTGTCTGTTCCTTCCATGGTAAGTGAAGAACTGCTTTTCTTTTTCTTCCTTTTTGATTTGGATGACACCGTCCCTTCAGGGATACTGGGGTCTCCATCTTCATTTGAAGTTTTAGGAGCTTCATTATATACGCCAGGCTTTTCTTGCAGCTGCTTTAGCTGACAGAAATATTCGGTGATCCACTGCTCCCGCTCTGTCCCCTGCTGATCATATTCATCATCAAAGGGAGCGGTCTTTTCTGTTCGTGCCAAGTTCAGGCACCCCCACCATTCTTGGGGTGTTTTGTGGGTGTGACTCGGTTTGGGTTCCCTGTAAGAGATGTCTTCCTCTTTATTGGACTGGAAGGGCCACTCTTCAGTGGGGTAAGGTTCATTACAGGAACACTGCATCTTGTCCTCCATTTTTAGGCTATCAGGTGTCATTTTCTTCCTGACCTCAGGAGGCGCTATTGCAGCTGTTGCCACTGTATTTGCTAGAACCCCCAATTGTGATAGTCCTACAGATGGGCATATTTTGCTTGTAGAGGTCGTAGCTCTCACAGGCATCTCTGTAGACTTTTTTCAATATCAGCAGTACTGTGCATGCATTTTCTTTTATCAGGTATACAAGATTGTGCAGTTGCTAGGTAAAAAAGTCTATTTGCTATACACCATTTATTTGCTAGGTGCAATCCCTCCGCTTCAGCAACAGAATTTGGTTTTCTGCCTGAGTTCAGTAATTTTCAGTCTCATCTTTGGGTATTATGGCATTCACACTTCACACTCTGGGTGTCTGTTTTGCTCCCAAGATAATAGGCATACTTTTTTACTTGCAGAAAAAAAAAAAATTCTTTGCAGTGGACTCAACACTCAGCAATTGGCTTTGAAAAACCTTTTTCTTTATAGGGCAATTTTACACTCAGCATTTGTTTGCTAAAAATTCCCTTGCTTCAGCACAGTCTTGTATCAATTTTCACACTTTTCTGCATATACTCCATTCACAGCTGGTAGCCCTATGCAGTGTGGCAAACTTTATTTGCAAAATCAGTACCACTCGTGGGTCACCATCTGTATTCACGGCTTCAGCGAAACTTTTGAAAACAACAAACACCTATCCCTTTTAAGGGCTGACTCACTTCTTGAACCCTGACTATGGCTGGAAGGCAAAACCCCTATTTCAATGACCATATTACGCTTTGTGATAGGCAAATAAAGTTTTAGCTGCTTCAGCAGTCTCTCTCCTCTTGGGATTGGGGTAAAGAGTCCATCTGTGTTTTTGTAAGTTTCAATGCAGTATAAGTTTCAGTGCAGTGGTGTGTCCCTTTAATTCTGATGTCTGCTGCATGAGGTTTTTTTTTGTTGGTTTTTTTTCAGACTGTTTGTAGGCAAAAAGCATAAAAAAAAATTATACACAAAAATCTCCGGTCCTTTTTAACTACAAAGACACCTCTTATCCCACTTCTGACACCATATGTGGACGGACGTTCACAGAGGTACACAATTAGGAGGCTTTACAATGTGAAATTATAATAGGCTTTATTGTGCCTGTTCCTTTTCATCAGGAAAATTATCTAAACACAGGGGGGGGCGAACAAAGCTTCAATTCACTTGGGAGTATTTCTAGTGAAACACTATGCAATAATTCACATCTCCCTTAGTCAAGCAGTTTTCGCAGCCCCAAAACATATAACATGAAATAAGCAGATATAAGCAGTCTCTTAAGAATAAAAGTCTTATCTGTTTCTTGGAGGGAAAATCTCACTTCCTGGTTCAGCTTCAGGTGTAGTAGTTTTCCCTGTGTCTTGAATTCAGCTCTGCTGTGCAGAGCTCAAGACCGGTCCTCTCCAAAGGTCAGCTCTCAGTCAGAGCTAGGGAGGAGTTACTTCCTGTCTCAAAGGCAGGCTTTTTCTACTACCTGTAATCAGGCAGGTGGTGCTAGTTAATTTGCTACCAGCAGTTAACCACCACACTGCTGGATTAGAGGCACCTTTGTGAACAGGGATAAGTCCCCTGTTACAGCCTCTCTACGTCACTGGCCAACTAAATTGGTTCCAAGCTTTAAATAACCCACTCCGCGTTACAAATATACACTATATGAGTCCTTATCTTTAGTTGGCGACTTGGTCCCACGAGAGTCCAGGAAATCTCTCTCTGGATCCAATAGCATGGACAGGACCACTCTGCTTCCACAGCAGACTGACTTCCTTGCTTCTTCCTGGGTGTGTAACCCAGGTAGTCCCAGCAGGCTCTGCGAACAGCATCCAGCAGGCCTAGGGAACTGTGCCAGCCAGCTTCCTCCTGGCTGGGGAAAAAGTCTCTCCCGCTCCTTGGGGGACCTCCTGCATGCTGGAACATACACTAGCTGTACTACTCCAGCAGATAGAGATAGTGACTCTATCACATTTCTCCCTCCCCAGTGCAACATTGTCCTCTGGTGCAGCCTGTGCACCAGCCTTTTTTTCTGAGATACCAACATCCATCTCTCTTCTTTTTCATCGTCTTCCAGTTGATGATTTTTCCCTTTAGGTCAATTACCATGCTCTCTGGGCCAGCAGAACGGTATTTTGCCACCTCCTCTTCCGTGTCACTCGCACGAGGATCTGTGTTCAATTCCACACAATTTAGCTCCAGTACTTCAACTTGGGCGGGATTCTCATTGACCTCAAGTGCACCCCGTGGCGCCTCTCTTTTACAGTCATCAGACTTATAGATCTGGGCCTCTCTTTCTTGACCCATCAACCCACTCTGACGAGTGTATCGTTGGACTATCCGTGAGGCCTTTCTCAGCATACGATCGAGGACACACTTCCATTCCATTATCATCCGAGACTGCATCTTTATAGTTGCTTCCCTCATGGCAATAAATCCACTTTGGACCCCGTGAGCACTGCAGCAAAACCGGATTCTTACTGCACTACTCCATCGCATCTTGGTCCCCCCATTTCGTGCCTTGTGGAAAGCAGACTTTAGTACTGCAATGGCATTGTAGATAGACCTAAAGGAACGCACAGGTAGCTTGGTTATGACATAGGATCTATATCCAGACTAAATCACACTAGCAGCTCTCTTCACATCCCTGCAGCGTCTTTGTTTCTGATACCTCCTAACATTTGTCTGTAGAAGAATCACACATTCCTTCAAATATTCATACTTTTTTCTTTGCTGTATCTATTTATGGGAATTTTGACATTCCCTGACTATTCTTGTCACGTTAATACACCTATTATTTGAGTGCAAATTGAATGGGATTCAGTGTAGGCAGTCTGTCTTACAAATTTATTGTTTTTGCATCCATGCCTCCATCATATTTTGGAGCTCTGCAGATTTCTTCGCTAGCATCGTTGCTTGTATTTTCCACTCCTATTTCTCCTGGGAATACTGACTTTTGGGGATGGAGCAGCCTCTCAGCCTCTCTATCTCTTGCTCCAGTTTCTGGACCATCTTGAGTTTCCGATCATCCTGGCCTCTAAGCTCCACCTTCCAGTGATGCTCTGGTGATGCTCTGCATGGCCTTAAGCTCCTCATGCTGCTCTGTGGGGACGTTCCTGTAGCACTTGTACTTTGTGAGAAGCCTGGAAACTTTATTTCTGTAACACTTGCTGCTTCTCCTCAGCATCCACCTGTTTCTTCTTGGCCTCTTGCAGACTAACACACAGCTCTTGCAGCTGACTGCACAGTACTGTATGTGCGCTACTCCAGGGAGACATGTTTTTCTTATAGAACTCTCCCTACATTCTGCAGTGCTTCTTGCACTTCTAACTTTTCCTGTGTCAACTGTTTCTTCACTGTTTCTGCTTGGCGAAGCTTCTCATTTCCTTCACTTGCCTGGTCAGTCAAATCTGAATTTTCCCTTTTCTGACTTGCATTTTCTCTCTTTACAGTCTCTAACTGAACCAGGATCTTTTCCTCAGCATCTTTCAATTTACAGACCTATGTGCTGAGAGCTTGGACTTGTTTCTGGGAGACTTCGTGCTCTATGATGAGATTGCAAACCTCTCTCTGAGAAAGCTCATAGTAGAGCTTCCAGTCAGCAATCATTTTGTCAGACTTTCACTGCTTTTCCTCCATGGCAGCAACATCAGCCTTTACCTTCTCCATAGGCACACACTTAGCGACTGCCGCTGACAGTTCCCTCTGAAGTTCAGCCTTGGCTTTCCAGTCTTTATATAATTGTTCACAGAGAAGACAACAGTCCTGCCTGGTACTTTGCAGAGCCTTTTCAGTACAGCTCAAGGAATCCTCTAATCCTCCACGGAATCTGTCAATTAATCTGGGCTGCACTACATCTCGGCTCCTTTCAAATACATTTTAAATACATTTTCTGATGTCTGAGAATTAGACAAAGAACTAAGAAAATAATGAATATGTTTTAATACAATTTAGATTTCCTCTCTCTTATTCAAAAATGTTTTGTTAGTGACTCATTCTTCTTTTTAGCTGAGGTTACATCGAATGCCAAACTATATTCTAACTATATTGTTATTTACAGACTAAATCATCATTCAGCTCTTCATCATTCTCCAAAAAATGTAATCCTACTGACTATGATGTGGAAATAAGCATGCCTGAGCACTTTGAGATTCCCAGGAAACTTAGCATTCCTGTGTCAGCAAAAAGCCGAGTTACTGCTAAAAATGTCCCAATGGAAGGAGATCATCTTGTGAAAGAAGCAGGTAATGAGTTTTAATTTACTATATATTTTTTTGTCACACCATACATCTAATACTGTGCTGTTTATAAATTGTGGTTCCTGCTTTTCATAAAAATTAGCAGCCAATAGTTACAGTATCTTTCTAATATTTTCGTGGGTATGAGGTTTCTAAGATTACTTTGCAAGTTTCCCAAGTGACATCGTTTAAGTCTTCATTTCATTTAGATTTGGAATGTTAACCAGGAGACTGTGATACACATGGCCCTTTTGGTTTAAGTAAAAAAAGGAATACTTATTGCTTTGCTTTTACTTTACTATATTAGATCAAAGATTTGCATTTTCACCATGTTTAGAAACTGAATTAATGAGATGTGTTCTGTGGCTTAGAAAATATTCAGTCCTGAAATGTTGTGTTCACTATCTCTGTTTAGTAGGTGCTTATTGTAGCAAAGCATTCCCTGAAGCCAATTAACGTAAGGTTGAAAAACACTAAGTTATATAAATGTTGTTCGTTTTGTTGCACAATTAAGACAAATATACTCTGAAACTTTCCTCAGGAACAAAATGAATTTATATTTAGCAGAAACTACGATTTCAGGAAACGTTTTTTTTTCTAGTCGACTGGTGAGCTATATACACAAAGTTCCGTTAATTCAGGAGAACTAACAGGACGTTACCTTAAATAGTAACAGACACTATTTTCCCTGAGGTTAACACATATCCTCAAAGCTAATTATATGCAAATACATTGGCCAGAATACTTTTTATTAGGCTTAACGTTATTGTAGTGCAACATTGCTTTACCTATCAATGCCGTGACATTAGGTCGGTCTTAGCCTTACTCCTATCCAGGACCCTGGCTAATTGCTTTTGTGGAAGGGAGAGACTATTTTAGTAGAGTCCTCATTGACTTATAGATCTAGCTTACTGCTCTCGTGGCAGCGGGTGAAACGCTGGAAATCCGAGGCACTGCGGAGGTTACTGCTGCGACGGCGCTGCGGGTTGTCCATTCTTTTCAATGAGATCACCCACCACATTAATTCTTCTGGGCCACATTTGGCTCAGTCACGGAACCACACTCACGGCCACGTGGATTGCAAGTCCGGCTATATCTGTAAATAGAGTACCTCCCAAAACACTCCTCTCTACAACACATCGAGACATACCTGTAAACACTCATGGTAAATAAGATATTTTTAATATGCAAAGTATATTCAATTGATTTAAATTATCATACAGTATTTCCCAGGTTTCTAACATCTGTAAAAATGAACGCTTTGCTATTTAAATGTGTTAAAGTGGTTTAACATTTACATTATTCACTTTAGTGGATAAAAAAGCGTTACTGTTAACATAAGTTAATTTAGGTTAATGTCACATTAATAGCTTTTAGGTGTTCTTTCATGTGGACTAAGGAGTCTGCAATGTATGTATCAATGCAGAGGAAAGTGTGTTTTGATACACTGCACCATGTTTTAGAGCAGAGCTCCATCATATGTAAGAACATTTTTTTCAAATCTGGTGCAGAAATTTACACTTACACCACTTCAGATCTTGCACATTGTTTGGTGCAACTAAAAAGAAAAAAGAATGACGCACACAGATGCAAAATTTGATACATCGCATTATAATCTTTGCACCATGTAACACCTCAACTCTTACTGACACTCCCAAAGTTGCACGTTGGGGAGTGCCGAGATAGCAAAATTGGAGCAAACTATTTTGATACATAGGGCAATGATGAAAATGCCTCAATTGTGCTTCAAAAATGCTTTAATACAAAGTCCCCTTAATTGTTTTTGCAGTTCGAATTTTTTTTAATATTTATGAGTGGTGTGTCTGTCTATACTGTATCTCTCTTTTGAGGGTTGTTTCTTCTAAGGAACAATCTGAATCAAATAGTTTCTATGACGTAAATAAAATAAAGGCTCTGATGACAGCCCTGGCTGGGATCTGAAACATTGGTCTTACCTTCTATTATGTTATTTTGTACTTTGGTTCCAATTTACTAACATCTGGGGTTTATCTATGTACAGTATCTATCTATATGTGTAACTACAGAGAGAAGAATCAATGGGACCTTGTTGCAGGGTACATGCAACCACACATGGGTTTCTTGCAAAGGCTTATTTATTGAGCCTTAAAAATATGGCACACAAAAACAAACCAGCTTCTTCTCAGCATATAAGCAGTAAATAAGTCTTAAGCGGGGCTTGGCCCTTTTCCCAACAAGGGCTGTTTAGATTCCAGCGTAACAGTACAGCAAACAGTTCATCAAAAATGTATATTGAAGACAGATCTTATTGCAGTAATTCTCCTTCAGCATTTCCGTACTCTTACTGGTTCAGACAGGCTGCATGTGTGTGCAGCCTGGGGTTTTTAAAGCTCCTTGATGAAGCAGCTGGGATCAGACTGATTAACATGACCTCCCAGCTGAATGTTAACCCTGTCACTGCTGCACTGCAGACCTAAACATAGGTCTGCCAGGCATAGGGCTGGTGACGATTATTCACCCTGTCACAGACCCAATGTGCAGATGTATTGTGTTTTTATCTGTAGCTTTGACAAATTAGATTAAAACGCATTTCCTCCACAGTCATGTTTATAATATGCAAGCTGTTTCATTCATGACACTATACAAGGCATAGTACACCTACCAGGTTTCTATGGACATTGTCTGTTAGTAAGTTGACTATTGTACCTTAAACAAAGATGAATAGAATATTAGACACATGTGACAATGTATAATCATACTTATTTGCCAAAGGCCTAGAAAAATTATATTTGCAGTTGTAGGCAAAGAATAATGAAGGCCAAGCTGATTAATAAACCTATCTCAGAAATGGAAAGACTAGTAATTTTTAAAAAAATGCAATCATTTTTTGTTGTAACAAATTTTACATTAATATTAACTGAAGTATTGATTTATGTTTCAATTAACTAACCTTAAGATTTCATGCCGGTTACGCAATAAGACATTTTGCAATAATGGTCTTTAATAATAAAAAAGAAAAGCTTCATACAGTAATTAGATTATGGTATGTATCAGCAAAACACTACATAAAATGATAATCAAATCTAATATTTATCAGAAGATTTGAGTGTTACATTTTCATTGCTCCAATTATTTTTTTTCATACCTGTAAAGAATTTACCATTCTAGTTGGCTGTAGTTCACCGTTCTCAATGTCTTGACTTTAGTTATATTTTTCTACATTATTTTTATTGTTTATAAATCAGACAAATAGAACAAGACTAAGCTACAGTAACAAAGGGGGCATTTTCCTATATGCATCTCACTATAATTAAATGTATCCCTGCTGTTTATATCCACAAAGCCTAATGATGGAGATTTAGTGGACCTGGATTAAAACATGACAGTTTAAAGTGATAAATCTGGCTTTAACCAGTAAATCTCAGTTGAGGTCTATGGAGTTTGTGTGTGCTAAGAATGGACAGGTCACATAATGAGGCTCATTTTAAAGGTATCCTGCCAAAGCTGTTTATTGTACTAACATAACACACATGACATTTTTACAATATGTACAATGATGCCTTTACATCCAAAACATATATATAATTATGCCTTTGCATCCCTAACATATTGCAGAAGTATAGTCTGGCTTCTCAGTAAAGATGGGCGAATCAGTCCAATCCGTTTGCCGGATTTTTCCAAATTTGCCATGCAAAATAGTCTGTGTGGATTAATCCAAAACTGCCATTGGACAAAGTCCGCTTGTGGAATTAAATAATCCATTTGAGGATTACATAATTCGTTGCCGGATTTTAATAATCTAATCCGCGGATTCAGCAATTTGCGTGTGGATTGCTTAATCCGCAGATTGGATTCTTAAAATCCATCAATGAATTGCAGAATCTCATGATGGATTGTCGGTGCAAAAGGGGAATCGCCATTTTTGAGACTGATCCACTGAAATCCTCGGACCAAAGGAATCAGTAGATATGCGGCGGATCAAAATCATTTCTACTCCTCAGCAAATAACACTGTTATATTTTATTCTCACCAAGGATATTCACAAAAATGAGTTCCAGCCAACAGAGTACTATACAGTACTATAGAGCTGCTGATCACATTGAAGAACATAAACGCTAACGCACAGTAAACCTCAAGGTCCATATGTACTATGCAGTGCTATTCCACAAGACTCATACTGTTGTAGCCCTGTGTAGTTTTGGGGTTACATGCCTTTCTCCTCCTGTGCAATAATCCCTGGTAAGGGCAGGTTGCCAGGAGTAATCATGGGGTTTTCCCCCCATCCCCATGTGTTGTGTAGTATCTGGTGAAGGTAGTGTCATCAGGCTCTGTGTCCAATTACAGTGACTCAGGGGTGGTTCCTATTGGAGCTATTTAGTGCACAGCATTTCCTGTATTTATTGTTTGAGACTGGTCTGACCCAGCAAACTGTCAAGGCTTTGGCAGCTTTTGTGGCCCTCCCTTAGGGGAGAGGTGTGGGCAGGCTATTCCCCTTACTCCATCAGGGAGTAAGGGAAGAGCAAGGACAGCTTCTAGGGCCCTGACTAGGAGTGGTGTCCAGGGACTTCCTTTGGGTTGGCAACCTGAGATGAGCGGCTAAAAGATGGGCCGCTATGATGGGCAGTCTGCCAGAACTGATGTTAATAAAGGATGCCAAAGATAAAGATCGCACCTGTCCTGATTGTGGAGTCATTTGGGAAGAAGGTGCACAAAGAGATTCTCTTTCAGAGACTTCTCCCTACTACGCTGGGGGTCTAGAAGAGATGGAGGCGCTGTACCATGAGTGAGTATAACTCAGCACTACCTCACAAGCCAGTCCTAATGCCATCCCCCACATCATTGCGGGAGACTCAGGGATGCTGTAAGCCAGCAGGTGCACCACACTACACTTCATGTAAAATGGGTCAGTTTCCACAGAAGGGGGTCAACATGAGATTGGGCCAGGGAAACACCGTTACACTGTATTTACTAAACAGTCTTTTGATACAGATGCAGTGGCCATTATTGAAACACTTCATGCAGTGTATACCTCGGAATACCCATGTGATGGTGCGCAATTTATTCCAACCGTACCACCCTTAGACGCGAGTGCAGAAAATTGCATTTTAGTGTTCTGGTATTTAAACACCTGAAATTGGCACAGTACTGTACACATTACAATTCATTCATTTCATTGCATTTAATTGCACACAATCCATGAAATTCAAGAGAGAGCGAGGGGGAGCAGACGGGGGTGCAGAACCAAAAGTTTGAGTCATATCAAATACAAAAAATAATACGCAAAAACTGGGATGTTCTGAAACAGGTTGATGTCCTAAAAGACTATTTACCAGAAAACCCTCAATTAGTCTTTACCAAAGAAAGAAACCTTGAAGATAATTTGGCACCAAGTGCGTTAAAACAATTAGTGACACAAGATGGAATTTGGTTACCAAATAAACCCGAATGGATTTTTTAAATGCTATAAGTGCAAAGCTTGCAAATTTGGGGCAGAATAGACTGATTATTTTATTTCAAATGTGACAAAAGTCACATCTAAAATTATGAGCTTAATAAATTGTAAAAGTTCTTTTGTAGTATATGTCCTTATCTGTCCCTGTGGATATCAATATATGGGCCGTACTATTCGCCCCCTCGGGGTCAGAATTTTGGAACGTATACGTATTATCAGTCTAGGATTAGAAACCCATAATTATCTTTCCATTTTAAAAAATGTCATCATTCTGATCCCTCTGGTCTGAAATATATGGGAATAGAACAGGTGCCTGCCCACTGGAGGGGTGGGAATAGGACAGTAGCTTTATCCAAAAGAGAATCCTTTTGGATTTATCATCTAAATACTCTGCAACCTAAAGGCCTAAATGTCGATTTTGACATAAATGCCTTTTTTGTTTAAACGCTATCGAATCATTTTTTGTAAAAATGTTGTTCTTTGTTATCATTACATTGTAATTTTATATTGATTATTGATCATTTTTAGATTTGATTTAACTCACTTTGATTAGTTTCTTTTTTTCTTTTTATATTTGATAAAAATGCATTTTTCTATGGTAAGTATTATTTATGCTCTTAATCAATTTTAAATCATTTTGAAAATATTATTTGTCTAAATGCACTGATAAAAGTGGGTTTTATTAACATGTATTAAATACTATAAATATATATTTTCAGATGTAACATCTAATTTGTTTGAACACATTTATCTTCTAAACTACTGTTTATTTATTATTGTGTATACATTGTTGTAAAAGTGAATATTCATTTAGTAATGCACCTGCTATTTAAGATTGTTTTATATAGCAATATTTGGTTATGGAGTCCTGTGTATGGATAGTTATGTTCCCATTGATGGTGCAGTAGCAGTGAGAGCTGCTGATATTGTCCAATAGAGTAGCGCGCTCATCGGCAGTTCAGGGGCAAGTGAAAGTTGCCATGACAACTCATGTAAACAACGAGTGCTGCTGCAATATGATCGCTGAGGGATCACGTTGTTACGTCGGCAACATAGGAAAATGTTGTGACGCCAGGGCTGCGAGCACGTGATGAATCGACAAACGCCAGAGAACGTCATGATGTCAGTGATGACGTGACACAATTCATTTTCAGATGGCAGTGGGACATTTAAAAGGGAGGGGAACCCAATAGTATGATAGATTAACCCCTGATGAAGTTGGTATCTGAACGAAACACGTGGGGCGTTGTCTTGCTGTACATAGTCTTTGAGGGGGGTCATTCTTTTGCAGCTGGTGGACAAGAACTGAGAATTGAGTCCAGATGTTCAGCCCTGTGATTCCATCTATTGCTGAGTGGACGTTTAGCAAGTCCAAGGACTGTTTGGGAGTGCTGTTGTCCAGTTTCAATGGTTTGACCCAGGGTGGTGTGAATGCTCACCTGAAAGACACTTATGTAAGTGCATTACTTTGTGTTTTATATTTATTAAAGCAATATTCACTATATTTGCTATGTCTCCTCTATGTTGGCCTCCCCTCCCTCTCTTCTCCTCTACTGACCCTATGGAAATTCGTTTCTGGATGTATGAAGAGCCCATTTAGATGTTCTTCTGCATTGGTCACTCTATATAACCACACTACGTGATTGTCACGTGGAGCACGTTAGTTTAACATTAACAGATGTATCTGATTCTGATTCAGATTGTGTATACTGTGTTGCACGATTGTTGTTGTTTATCTCTTTTATGTCCCTGGATGAAATTTGCGCCCTGATTTTTCTGCCAGCACTGGAGGACACCATATAGCACATTGTCTTGAATAGGTTTTAAGGTGTCTTCCAATGTTGCAAGGTGCCTTATGGCATAAGACTGTTTTGTAAATATGACCCAAGGTTCTTCTGGCACCAATTACAGTAGCTTATTTAGTAAATATGATCCTAAATGCCATTTCATAACTAAAGCAAAAAAAAAAAAAACTTACAAAACCTATTGTTATATTTCTTGTTTCCATCATTTTCACTTCTGTGTGGTAAATTAACCCTGAATTTACCAATATATAAAATGGCTCAAGAATCTAAACAAACAAGAAGAAATTCTTCAAAGTTTTGCAACTAAGTAATATAATCACAGAAAGTATGTATGTATGTATTATTATTATTATTATTATTATTATTATTATCATCATCATCACACAAATGTTATTGGTATTTTAGTCTATATACATCAGTTTGGGGAGTACAGAAATTAAAGGAGGGGGGTTAGAGTTTTTTTTTTTTGCAATAGTACAGCAGGACAGTACAGTGGTTACAGATCATCAACAAAAGCAGTCATAGTGTTGGAGCCAGAGTCCTGGGTCCTCTACCAAAGTTCATCTGAGGATTCTTCACTGTGTGAAAGTCACATGTGCTCACCGCAAACTGGGCTAGACCGCGGGGCTGAGGTGGGGATGTATATAACCGTCGACCCTACAACCACGGGGCCAGGTCCAGAGTGCATACAGTAGTCGGTGTCGTATAGCCGGGTTAGGGTAGGAGAGTTTCGGGTATATCGTGGTACTTGCCGTGGTCTGGGGATTTTAAAGTTAGAGAGCCTACCAAACTCCGATAGTTACCGGAACAGATTTGGGAGCAAAGGCAAGAGCCTTGGCAGCGAGAGGAGGATGGCATCTGCATAAAGCAAATTTGGAATACTTTATTGAATGTCTGAACCCCTAGAATATCTTTGTATGGACTCCAATGAGATCCTAGTGCAGATATTCTTTAGCCGAGAGGTACTGTACAGGGTGAGGACTGCCTTTAGGAAGCTGCCTTGTTGGCCAAATTTGGTGAGGGTCCACTCTGTCAAAAACTTTTTCCACATCTATGGACAGTAAAATGGCTGGGGCTTTAGATTGTTTGGCTAGTGCAATCAAATTGATTACTCTCCTTGTGTTGTTTGCTGCCTCTCAGCCCAGGGTAACTCCACCTGGTCTGGATGGATCAGGTACTCAAGATAAACATTAAGTCTATTTGCCAAGATCTTAAAAAAATATTTTTATGTCCACATTAATAAGGGAAATGTGCCTGTAGCTCGAACATTGTGAGGTGTCTTTACCTTTCTTTGGTATCCCAGAGATATGTGCTTGTAACATAGTCTGTGGGAAAGAGACTCCCACTAGAATAGAGTTAAATAAATTTGAGAGATGTGGGACCAACAGGGGAGCACATTTTTTCTAATAAAGGTAGGAGAAGCTGTCAGGGCCAGGGGCTTTGGCTGATTTAACGGAGTTTATCTCCTCTGTAACTACTTCCGATGTTATAGGGGAACACAATTGTTAGGTAAGAGAGTTTAGTATCATAATGTCAATATGGCTCAATTGTATTACCTGCATATGGTTTGGAGTACAATTCTTGGAACTCTTCAACGATCTGGTAAAGGTTGGATATTATAGTTCCAGATTTTGTCTGAATAGAGTGGATTTTGTATAGGGGTTGCTTTTTTCACAGTTTGTGCTTGCTTGGAATATAGCTTATTTGCCTTTTCATATAAAAAATCTTTTAGTCCATGGCATTGCCTTCTCTGTGGCCTCATAAAGGCAGACATTTATTTCCCCTCTGCATGTTGTCCGTTCCTTCAGTAATGTTTCCGAGGGGCCAGATTTATGGGCCACCTCAAGTTTATGAATGTCTGACCTCAAGAACTCAGCTCTAGCAAGCCTCTGCTTTTCCCTGGTAGCAACTATGCTAATTAATTTGTCTCGGAGTACTGCTTTGTGCGCCTCTGAGAGCAATGACAGGGATAAAACACTGCCTCTGTTCGTTTGGAAATAATTTGCAATTTCTACGTTGATCTCTATTGCTATTTGTGGTATCTTCAGGAGGGACTCGTTCAATCTCACAATATTTTTTTTAATATAAATAGTTTATAAGAAATAGGGTTACATTTAAAAAAAATATTTTTGTGCAGTTGTGAGCTACCTTTTTGTTCTGTTTTATGAATATTTACTTTGTTACAAACAACTTCATTACAGTTCAGTTTAGATGGACCATCTCACATATCAGCTATTTCTTCACTGCTTGTGATAGAACTCATTCATCATACTCTGTAAAGACTTAACATAGCAAGTCAAAATCAATTTTCTTGCACTGAATAGTTATAAACCAGATGAATCATGTTATACATATATGTATATATCAAAGTACAAGAATCACATGGGCGCAAAAAATTATGTATCAGTATATATTTGTATATCCGTGCTATTACTGTAGCTGTGTGACATGTCTCAAAACCTAAGTCTGTGTAACAAAGGAGTCATTTGGTTGCATATTTTGCTGAAAACATGATTCGAGCCTGCCAACCTCATCAAGACTCTGTTTAGCAGATACAATGCACTGAATATATATATATATATATATATATATATATATATATAATTTCTTATTGTCCTGTGGACTAAACTTTGTGAGATATGGGAAAGTGCCCTGAAAGGGTTAAATAAATGAAGCATATGCTTTTGTGATTTAGTGCAATTAAAAGCTGCCCAAAGCCAGTATCAGAGTTACCTTATTAAAATTGTCATTAAGAAAATTGCATATATTCAGTGTACTGTGGGGTACCTGCTAAACAGAGTCTACCTTGACGAGGTTGGCAGGCTTGAATCATGTTTTGATCAAAAGATGCAACCAAATGACTCCTTTGTCACACAGACTTAGGTTCTAAATGTAAACATGTCACTAGTATATTTTAGCCCAAATTGGTAGGAGCGCAGGATCTGTTATTTTGTTTTCCAAATACTTATGGTACACTTGTCTGATTTTGTCAGAGGCATTAAACACCTACGGCGTACATGCATCAAGTACCAGTCCGGGTTATTACACCAATTCCGGCGTTAACTGACATACTTTATAATTGAATGGGATTTAATGCCAGAACGGGTCCGATAACTCGTACCGATGCATGGTGCATGTGCCCCCTAATTCTTACCTACAGTAATATGCATTTTACTGTTATTAGTTCAACTTGGATGGATGTGAGACTGCAACTTTAATGTCAAACTAAAACAAATAGGGCTTGATGTATAATACAGGCATACCCCGATTTAAGGACACTCACTTTAAGTACACTCGCGAGTAAGGACATATCGCCCAATAGGCAAACGGCAGCTCACGCATGCGCCTGTCAGCACGTCCTGAACAGCAATACCGGCTCCCTACCGGTACCGAAGCTGTGCGCAAGCGGGGAGACTATAGAGCCTGTTACAAATGCGTTATTTACATCAGTTATGCACGTATATGACGATTGCAGTACGGTACATGCATCGATAAGTGCAAAAAAGGTAGTGCTTCACTTTAAGTACATTTTCGCTTTACATACATGCTCCGGTCCCATTGCGTACGTTAATGCGGGGTATGCCTGTATATGGTTTCTTTTATTTCTGCAAGTGTAGTCAGCTTGAGGCACCCCAGACATTTTAATGCACCTGAATTACACATTTTAGCAATTTGTTTTGATGGAATCATTTACTTTAAGACCCACCTTAAGACACACTTGCTTAAAGAAGCATATGAATAGCACTGTGGATATTCTGAACACATGATACATAAAGTTTGGCCCCCTGCAGACGCACTTACCAGAACTCCCTCCTACAGTCTCTGTACATTCTCCCTACCTACCAATTAGACTGTAAGCTCCTCGGAGCAGGGACTCCTCTTCCTTAATGTTACTTTTATGTCTGAAGCACTTATTCCCATGATCTGTTATTTATATTATCTGTTATTTATTTGATGACCACATGTATTACTACTGTGAAGCGCTATGTACATTAATGGCGCTATATAAATAAAGACATACAATACAATTCTTTGCCTTACGTAAAAATCAGTTGTGCGCAAACTTGGGGGCACGTCCCCCGGGGGGTGCAATACTTTTTTTGGGGGCTGCAGCATTTACAGAGGCCCGTGCTGAGAGCACGAAGCCTCTGTAATTCACTTACCCGACTTCAGTCCACGCGTCTCCATGGCAACGCGGCGTCACATGACGCCCGTTGCCATTGAGGCGTGAAGTCAAATGACGTGGCAGGTCACGTGATGTCACATGACCCTGCGACGTCATTTGATGCCGCATTAAAGGTAAGGGGGTGCGTAACAGAGGTGGAGAGCCTTGCAGCGCAGGAAGTTTGGGCACCCCTGGTATAGTTTATGGTTTAGCATTGTCACTGAACATGTCATTAAGTGTGCCATTTAATATAATACTGCATAGTATTAGGGTGTATTAAACGTAAGAATCATGCTAGGCAAAAAGGAGCGGAATAGTTTCATACACTGGGTTCCAGGATACATGTTCAGAATTCTTCTCAGTATCAATTTCATGGCAATATTGAATTTGATACATCGCCAACTTTCTGCCTAAGAGCGGTGTTAGTAGAAGAGCTGCATTGTATTCAGTTTATTTTCTGTTAAATTTAGCAAGGTATCTTCTCAAGGTCAGTTTCAATTTGTTCATATTCTCAAGACTAAAATGTCACAAAAATCAGTTGTAGATTTAGGTGATTACGGTCCAGTCATTTAATTTATGCTAATAAAAGTGCAAATCTGCAGCAGCTGTACAGATACAACCTTCCAAATGTGTTGCAAAATGTTTAAGTGAGAGTTTGTACTACCACTTAGATTTAATAAAGTAACTGTCCTTTTTCAGATGATTACAAAATGTCTGCTGTTAAGGCTCATCCTACTGTACACTAAATGGTTACATAATGCCATGCAAATTATATTTCTGGGCATATTATCTAATTAATATAGTCTTTAAAAAATTAAAAATAAAATTAAAGCTAATCCCACAAACACAGACCAAGCCTTGATAGATCTCATTCTCCTTTCGACAAAAAAAGTGTATTATGGACTGCTAGATTAGATCCAGCTCCCTCTATTTCTCAGTTGATAATCCAAATAAGTTTATATGCTTAAATGGGAAGTATACTATGAAAATGTGCCTAACAGACAAGAATTAATCCATAGATGGATTGAATTTACAGGAAGTGATGGACAATTTATTTTTTAAAGCATGTTCTTGTATAGCGCTGCTAGTTTAATGTAGTGCTTTACAGAGAGTTTTTTTTTGCAGGCACAGATCCCTGCCCCGTGGAGCTTACAATCTATCTTTTGGTGACTGAGGCACAGGGAGATAAAGTGACTTGCCCAAGGTCACAAGGAGCCGACACTGGGAATTGAACCAGGTTCCCCTGCTTCAAACTCAGTGCCAGTCAGTGTCTTTACTCACTGAGCAACTCCTTCTGCCATGCAAGGGTCCGGGTCAAGGGTGCTAAAGAATTATCTATAGGGAGGTTGTATAGAGTCTTGATTTGCAATATTTGTACAAATTCAATCTACTGTTGTCCAGGAGTTGGGTTAATGTTGGTATTAATGCTCCTGCTACTATTAGGCTGAGGACCCGCTGCGGTCGGTGATGCGTGCGGGCGCGTGCGCCACCAGCCCCTTATTTGCAATCTGTTGGTCCCCGCTGCCTCCTCCCTCCGTGGCTCACTACATGCTGTGACGCATCATCCGGCCAGTGCTACCAGAAGGTGGTGTTCTGAAGCGTTGACGTGTCACATGGTGCGCGAGTGAGCCAATGAGGCGGTAAGGCGGGGAGCAGGGAAGGAGCTACGGGAGGGGGGCGGCTTGGAAGGGAAGTCTGTTGAACTCTGTGTGTGTGTGTGTCATGGGTTGTTTTTTTTACTTTTGGCCGGCTCAGTTTCATTCGGGAGGAGAAAAGCAGAAACTAGGGTGATAACTAGAACCAGGGGCACCAGAAGGGGAGAATAGGGAGTGTAAACACAGTGTGTGTTACTACCATATTAGATGACAGTGATTGTCTCCTATCAGCTCTAACCCCACTCGGATCTGTCCAAGATCCTTAGAACATGTGAAAGAAAGAGAAACAACAGGGGAGCAAAGGACAATGGCCAGAAGGAAATGTCAAGACTGTGTGATAGACAATCAAGACTAAGGCAATGCAATTCAAAAATAAATAAACAATGAAACAATAATAATAAAACGTGGAGTGCATGAATCTGCACCCAATAGGGAGTAAGTGTAGTGTGGTATAACAATAATCAATAAGAACATTACTTACACGGCCATGTGTAAGCACAGAAGAATAGAAAGTTATCTTTGTGGCTTCCTTCACAGTCTGCACGGCTGTGTGTAGGGTCAATCAGTGGAACTGGTATATGTCAGATGACGTGATGTCAGCTGCACCTCTCTCCCACGTAGTTCCCCCACAATACAATGAAATGTGTGGAGCGTATTTCAAAAATAGATAACAGTATTTATTGGTAGAAAAACACAAATACACTCACATGTAAAAATGTCCGTATCAGCAAAGGTAGAAGTTGTGTACACTCGCGCAGTGATGTATCTCTGCCCCTGCGGCCGGTAACAGGGGCTGCGGCAAGCTGGAACTGGAGTGACAACAAGCGACAATGGAAGCCTCCACAGGACAAAAAGGCTGGTGGTCTGGAGCTACGCGTTTCGCCGTTAACACGGTTTCATCAGGCTCTATAGTTCAGTTTTAGTGGTGTCCATACTCTTTATAGACCCAATGTGATTGATTTCAATTAAAACAGGTGTTTTATTGCACCTAATTAGGTAGAAAAAGTCCATTCCAACAGATCGTATGTCCCAGCCTGTGATTGGCCAAAAGTTCTGATGATGTCAATCTTGGGTATAGTCCCACCCCCAATGATACATATCCTCCCAGACACTTGGAATAGAGTCTTGAGTGTGTCGGGCAAGGACATGAACACTATGACAAACATATAAAAAGCATTAAATAAACATTACCTATGTCTCCTCATATCTATATACATATAGTTTACAAGAGAATAATAATAACATACCTAACCATTCTGCTGAATCAAATCGTGTTAAATAACTTTTTTTCCATCTACACTTAGTATTTAGCTGTAGGGAGGAGAGAAGAGTGAATGCTGAGCTCCGTGTGTTGTGTTTTTTTAGTTTGACCGGCGTCAATCAGAGGGGCACTTATTTCGCTACAAATTCAGACAGGAACAGGAGATTTGCAGAATTCGCACAGATCTGTTCAGGAACTAGTCTGGGTGCGTGTGTTGTTTCACTCTCCCCTCTGCAGACCTACTTCCTATGCAAACACCCTGTGTTAATGCCTGGCTTGTTTGGGAGGGAAAGTGTTTGTGCAAAGATTTCTCTCTCTCCCCTCCCCCTTTCTCTCCTCTGTGAGGACTTGTTAAATACGTTGTTGTTTTTGGATATATGGTATGAGACTCAGGGCGGAAAACAAACATATGATTTTAGTTTGGCCGGTGTCCGTCATGGCCCCGCCCCCTCGTCATGGCCACGCCCACACAACCCATTTTGGCCATGCCCCCTCGTGCCTCAGAACGCCACCTGCACACCACAGATCGCGGTATAGAGCTCTGCACGCGCCGCCAGGTCGCAAGGTGGACGTGCAGGTGCTTGCAGTGGGGCCTCAGCCTTAGTGTTTTGTTCATGTTTGTCTGCTTGGGTCAACATGTATTCCTGTGTCCTACCCTAATCTGTAGAACCCCTTAGAGGCCATCATTGTTTTGTTTACATTTGTGTTAACTGTTAGTAGGTTTAATTCGATCAGATGTGAGTGTTGATCGGGTTGGTTTTATTTTATTTACATTTTATTTTATAATCTTCTGTAAAGAGAAAATATGACAAAGCATGTAAGAAGCCAGTTTCCATAGATCTGTCAGATAATTTAAAGACTTGGAGTATTGTATGTTTTTATTTTATGTCTTTATTTACAGTATATAGCGCCAAAAGTGTCCACATTATTATATGGCTTTCCATGTATTTGATGTAAGCATATGTTTTCTTTCATATGAAACTGTTTCAATGTATATGTCAATTTACAATAAAGGATCGTTTAAAAAAAAAAAAAAAAAAAGATAACCACAATCTCTGAATTCATTTATAAATATAGACCGTATAGAGGATTTTTTTTTACTATAGTAAAGGAGACCATCTAGAATTCTGTGACTAACAGATGGTTTGCTTCAGAAGATATTTTTAATTAAAGATTATCTTATTCTTAAAAATAAAACATCATAACCAGTAGGTGACTCAGTGGGAAGTAGAGAATTTGCTGTCCGCTTATATGTTCTATTCCAAATCATCACTGGCATCTTTGGGCAACTGTTAATCAAAGGTTTAGCCTCAATTTAGAAAAAAAAATTATCACATTGTGACTTGCATATTAAACAGTGGCCTCCTTTAAAAAAAACATGAGGTGTGACAACTATAATGTACAAGCTTGTTACAGTGAAACATTTTTTCTGCCTGTATATATTTCCCATGGTTGACTGGATTATCTAAATATCAGAACAAAGGTGTTTCTTAATTTCAATGTTTCACCCCATCACCTCATCAGTTATCTCAATCTACAATAACACAATCAACTCAACTAACCCTACTATGACAAACATGGTAAATACAAATTGTGGCCCATTGAGCCCATCTGGTACACCCATATAACTAATTCCATCTGTAACAAACCCAAGAGAACCTTTCTGATAGACATCCCACCAATCCAGCTGAAAGATGCTGATTCCCGTTATTTAGACCATCAACTAAGTAGATACATTTCAATTGGACATTAGCTCCCACAACCCACAAGCCACTGTTTCCCCAGACACTCCACTATATCACCCGGGTCTTTAGGCTTGTCCACTTTGCACACCTCCAGTGAGGCCACCCTGTACATCAATCACAGGCAGTAGAGAAAACCTCAAGCCCTTTAAAATAGGTTGTACCTGTAATAAAGAAAGAAACTGCACTCAATAAACTCTTGTACGATGTAGTGAAGATTCCTCCTTCAATTTCATGACACAAGCTCAATATTATTGATGTCTGGCCTAAGTTAGAAGGAAAGAAAGATAATAGCTTACCTGCAAATTCATCCAACATTAACAAGATGATCTTAACTCTTCAAAGAAACCCTGTTGTACCTCTCCAGAGAGTGGATGAATCTAAAGCAGAATCTCTACAGTCCTCCCTCTCTCCAATACCCAATTTCTTTGCAGGGAAAAGAGCTGAAATCTTACATTTCAGTCTACCAGCTGACCTTAATATGAATACATTATTGGCTAGGAAGGGTAACTCAACCTCAATATTGAACACAACCAGTTTAGGTTCTATATGACCATCTTATCTTGATGCTATTCCTTCTCCTTGTTCCCCTATTATGTTGAACACCCCTGGGGACACTTCCTGTGCTTAATTAAATGCCCGGTGAGCACACAAACACAAAATGGAAATGAGCAAAATCATATCTGAGCATAAGCTATATTTCTGTTTTTTTAATGGAGACTTTGCTAAATGAAAGCACCCTTTGTGAGGCCATTCCTCAAGGATACTCAGTTCTACAAAGCCCCAGAGCCATTGACAAAATTGGAGGAGCTTATCAGCAAATCTCATCTCAATTGCCATTTCTGGGCCAAAGGATCTTCCTTTAAAGCCACTAACTTTTAATTGTTCTGCACAAAATGGATTATCAATGCTAAAACATCAGCCATCCTTTTGGCGGCCCACCCTCCAGGGAATAATTAGGTATTTATTCATGAATTCCTGGATTTGTTAACGTTGATGTTGTTAGATAATTACAACATCCTTATTGCAGAAGATTTCAATCTCTGGTTAGAAAATAAATTACTCTTCTCTGATCAAAACCTTTCTAGAAGCACTTATGTATACACAGTTTGATTCACTACTTGGTCACACTCTTGTCAAAGTACCGTATTTGCCCAAATATAGTGCGTCCTCGCACATAATACAACCCCTATAGTTTTTAAGGTGTTCTACAGGAAAAATTGATAGACCTGCTCCTTGCCAAGGGGTCTTGTTTAAATATTTTTCTGGTGCAATTCTATCACTAAAACAGTGATAAAATTGCCCCAGAAATATATTTTAAAAATGTCCCTGTCTGGTACTCACTGCAATTGGGATCAACCTGTGAAGTCCTGTGTTTGCTTTGCCGGGCTGAACAGCTGATGAGCAGGGGGAGGGGGAGCCGAGCCTGCAGAATTTTTTTTTTAAATAAATACTTCACAGCGGAAGTCAGTGAGGGTCTTATTGTGAGCTTGCAGGGCAAAACAAGTGTGCTGTGATACATTATGAATTAGCCTATTTGAAAATCTTTGGTTTGCTATCATCCATTAAAAGACTTTATCCTGTCATCATCACAGAGTAATAAAATTGCTTTCACTTTGACAATACATTTGATAGCTCAGTATTGGACAATGACAAAAGATTTGTATAGAAATGTAGACATATTTCTGATCTTCCAGTTTATTAAGAAATGTACCTTGGTTTATAGACCCAATGAAACGCTGCTCGTTTTTTTTTGTATTTTTGGAAGTGGAATTGTTTTAAAAATAAGACTTAAACCTCTTAGGGTGCTCAACATTGTTCTTTATGGTTGACATCTTGACACGTCAGTAGACCAGGCTGACTCAGTTATGTGTTTTATTTTGAGTTATTTATCAAAGCATTATGGGATGCGCAGCCCCTTTGGTCTACAGCAGGGATGGGAACTCCAGTCCTCAAGGGGCACCAACAGGTCAGGTTTTAAGAATATCCCTGCTTCAGCACAGGTGATTCAATCAGTAGCTCAATCTTTGATCTGTTTGTGGCTCTTAAGGACTGGAGTCCCTATCCCTGGTCTACAGCTAACTAAATAATGTATACCCTGTTCACTTATTTAACTATGTATTTGTAACCATGTATTATTTTTCATCATACAGGTGTGCCGACGAGTATTCTAAAACATGCTTTGGAAAATCTGGGGCTATCACCAACAAGATCCAGGTGCATGCTGCAACATTCAGTGACATTTCTGCAGAGAATATGGCCCATCGGATTAACACAGCAGGGGTCCCTAGCAGTCCCATTCAGTTTGAATGGGATTGCCAGGGACCCCCGCTGTTAATCCGATGGGCCATTAGTCTGTCTGCAGAAATGTCACTGAAATGGTGCAGCATGTACCTAGCATGTACCTGGGTCTTGTTGGTGATTTGCCCCAGATTTGTTTTAGAATACTCGTCGGAACTACAGTAACTCTATGCCCAGGACATACTTGGAAACGAGAGGTAACACTCAATGTATTACTTCCTGTTAAAACATTTTGTAAATAAAGAAAAATAAAGAATGAGAACAATAAACATGTACAGTAGCTGTCTTTCTATGGCACACCTATTCCCTAATAGACATAATCTGGCATAACAGTCAACTTTTTACGGCACATTTACCACCTCATTGCACAGTAATTTATCATGAACTTTTCTGGGTCAGTGGTTGTCAGGAGTCTGAGCCAGATAAGATTTTTGGACCAACCAAACAATATTCTATACAGATGAAAATTAGGTGCATTCATCTATCGGCAGAAGCATTGGTTAATCCTAAAACACGATGTGTCTGGTCTTCTCGGAGAAGATCCCAGGGACCTAATTTCTTGGAGATTAAACAACAAAAATGGGTAAAATATTAGTATAAAAGGCATTCATTTGCTACCAATACTGTAGTGTTGAGTGAATATTTGTATCTACAGATCTTGTTTCCATAAGAACGAAATTGATGAAATCAATGATTGAAAAAAAAAAGATTAACAGTTTTTCTTAAGCGCGGATGGGATATACAGCACTGTATGTACAGTATTGACATATTCTGGCTCAAGTCCCTGTTCCTTTAGACTTTACAATCTCATTTAATGTAGGTTCCTGAGGCACAGAGATAAAGTGTGTAACGGTTTTTCTGGCCCGGCCTGACCCACCCAATCTCACATTGGCCCCTGTGTTCTAACCGGCCCCCATTACAGTGTAGATATGCCTGATGGTGCACCTGTTGGCTACAGGACTCCTGAGTCTCCCGCATGATGGTGTGTGGGGAGGACCCGTCAGACAGGCAGCTGAGGTAGTGTGCTGAGTCTCACCTAGTTCCAGTGCAGCGCCTCCACCTCACCAGGGCCCCTGCGTCCGCATGGGGATGATCCTGACGAGGAACTCCTCGGTGGTGCAACCTCCTGTGTAATCACTTGACTCTCACACACAGGGGTTTCTCTGATCAGCTCCATCTTTATTGTCACGGTGGGCATAGCTGCCCTCCACAATGGGGTATATTTAGCCGATCATCTCGCCCGTGCTCCCCTTTGATAGGTATGTCACCTAGATGAGGGATTCACTATTCCCGCAGGAATCACTGCCCTGTGCCAGGTCCCTGGACACAGTCTCCCATGGAGTTACTATAACATAACTGACACTCTGCAGAACTTGAACTCCTTCCTCCACTGTACTAGCCTTGAACTTTCCAGCAACTAACTTTAGAGCACAGTGCTGTGCCTTATGTAACTTCTGAGGCTGACATACCTCTGACATCACTAACCATGGAGTCAGAGCATGTGACCAGTCCCAGCCATACACAGGGCACCCCACCAGGGTGTGAGGGTAAACCTCCATAATTACTGCTGGCATGCCCACACTTACCAGGCCTTACTGCCAACAGGAGAGATGACTGTAGGCATTTTAAATGACCGCTACATTCTCCCCCTGGTGAATCCCATCGTCCTCGCTGGGACCTAAATTTGTACACCTTCTTCCAGGAAGCACTGTAACATAGGACATAATTATGTTAACATTCACATACAAATTTTCAGAATACCATAACAATGACTACAGTACATTCCGCCAAGCCCGCCCCGACCAGCAGCCACGAACCCGCGCAATGTGTTAGTACCCCCTAAAAATAGTGATCTGGGTCAGGTTTTCTCACCTCCCTGTTACCCATATCCAGGACCGTGACATAGTGATGCCGAGGCGATCCTCTCTCTGGCCTATAGGTCACCCTATGTTTGTGGACATTTCTCCCTATGCTCCACACTCGCATCAGGGTGTCTATCCTTTCCTCCGCCTTCTTACCTACAATGGCGCTTCCCCTATTGACTAAGTACAACTCTATAGTCTCTTGGAGCCACCTTTCCCTATTGTCCTCAATTTCATCCATCAGGGGCTCCGGAACATAGGGATACTCCAACCCGTGGGATTTTTTATACCGTACTATTTAAGCCCTCTCCGCCCTACTGACCCTGGTCAGATCAGCATTACCTGCCCTCCCAGGTAACACCCATGATAGGGGCTCATCAGGATCGACTGGATCTGACAGTGTGTCGGGACCCATGGGCGCTATGTCTCTACGCTCCAGCTGGAACCACCTCTTCTGTAATTCCCTGTCCCTCTGCTCGGGTGTGCCTGGCGCGGCCCTTCCAGCGCTTCGCCGTCTGTTGTGACCAGGTAAGAGATAGGGCTTTTTGGCTTACCCGTCCGCAGGGGTGTAGGCGTCTCTCTCCCGTCTCCGCCAGGTCCTGGGATGGCGGGACTCCGTCGGTCGGATCGCCGATCTGCGGGGGACGTCCTGCCACTCACCCCACGGGGTGTCGTTCTCCCGGTCTGCCTTTTCAGCTCCGTTTTTACTACCGACAGCTCACGGAGGTCCTCATCTGAGTAATCCCCTCGCCCGGACTTAGGGGTCTCCGGGCGGGGTGACAGTCTCTTTTCCCCGAACGCGGGGGTTGGTTCAGCCGCCTCAATCGCCAGTGACCCAGCCGACTTGACCGGCTCCAGTCCCTTGTTTCCGGGACTCGCGCGGTTGCTCCATAGCGCGCCCGGGGACTCGGCGGAGCGCCTTGTCACGTCCACCGGAGGGTCAGCAGGCTGTATAGGAATGAACGTGGGCATAGGCCACAGGTACAAAGTCCCGCAATGAGGGCAACGTGCCGCTGTATTGACCGTGCCTCTCTCAGTCCTGGTGGGCGCGGTTAGCGTTTTCGCGCCAATTTCCTCCTCAGAGCTGAGGTCCTTTCCCGCGGCTAGCTCCCGCCTTTTTCTTGCAGCCGCTTTTTGTGCAAGATATCCCTCTTTCTTGCACTTGCCTTCCGCGGCCGGAACTACTTTCTGTAGTGGCGCCGTCTGGATATCAATCCCTGGGCCCAGTGGGTGCATTCCCACAGGCCATAGTTGAAAGTCACTCCCCCTGGTAGAAATCAGGGGAGGGTCCCATAAACTAAGCGGTTGACTCAGCACAGGGGCTGAGTTAGTCACTGTCCATCCCGGCGCAGCCATAGCTTCCGCGCCATGCCCCCCATCAGGGCGGGGCTCTGCTGTTCGCGCCATTCCCGGCCAGCTTTTTGCAAGTCCTGCACCAGCCACATTTTCTATGACTGTCCCATGCGGTGTCCCTAGCAAGCGGGAACCGCCATTTTGGTTGACTTTTACGCCCAAAAAGTCCATTTGTTTGCTTTCCTCACGGGGTTCTCCCCCAATTATAACAATTTCTTCACACTCTTCAAGGGTGGCCCCTCGCTGTCCCATACAGGATAAAAACGGGGCAGCCATAGCCTTCGCTCCGCTCCAGAGCAGATTGGTCAATGATAACTCGGCGACAGTCTGCTCTTCAGTGGGGTGCACGCCACGGGTGCCCTCCCCATCAGCCTCTGGTCGCCATTTTGGGTTCTCCGCGCCACGCGGATCCTCCATCCTCTCGTAGCAGTTGTCGTACATAGGGTTCCGCTCTGCGGGGCAGCCACCACACCGGTACAATAAAGATTAGCTTCAGATGCACCACCACATGTGTACCTTATCTAGGTGTGACCCAGTGTTGCACTACCTCAGGCTAGGCTCACTCTCTCAGTGTCTGCTGTGACTCCTTCCTCCCAGTCTGTGCTTCCTACGGTGAGTGTCTGGAATGGGCTAGGTACTCTGGCTCTGCCATGCAGTACTTGGGGCGTCTACCTGTTTTGGTCAGCCTAGCGCAGACCCTCTCCAGGATTCCTGACCAAGTTAACAGGCTATCCCTTCTGGCATCCTACCAACTAGCACTGCCTCAAGGTGACTCGGTCAGCTATAGCCCGACTCCAAACCCCTCACTCCCTTCAGGCCCCTAGGTTGTCCCTGCGAACTGACAATATCCCCTCAGCCCCCTGACCACCCCTAGGTCCGTCCCTACGCAGCACAAAGTGGCAGCAGACACTCTCCCTGTTTCCTAGTGTGCCTAGCTAGAGCCTGTCCTGTTGACAGATCTGATCTCAGCAGCTCGCCTCCAAATGTAACGGTGTTTCTGGCCCGGCCTGACCCACCCAATCTCACATTGGCCCCTGTGGTCTAACCTGCCCCCATTACAGTGTAGATATGCCTGATGGTGCACCTGTTGGCTACAGGACTCCTGAGTCTCCCGCATGATGGTGTGTGGGGAGGACCCGTCAGACAGGCAGCTGAGGTAGTGTGCTGAGTCTCACCTAGTTCCAGTGCAGCGCCTCCACCTCACCAGGGCCCCTGCGTCCGCATGGGGATGATCCTGACGAGGAACTCCTCGGTGGTGCAACCTCCTGTGTAATCACTTGACTCTCACACACAGGGGTTTCTCTGATCAGCTCCATCTTTATTGTCACGGTGGGCATAGCTGCCCTCCACAATGGGGTATATTTAGCCGATCATCTCGCCCGTGCTCCCCTTTGATAGGTATGTCACCTAGATGAGGGATTCACTATTCCCGCAGGAATCACTGCCCTGTGCCAGGTCCCTGGACACAGTCTCCCATGGAGTTACTATAACATAACTGACACTCTGCAGAACTTGAACTCCTTCCTCCACTGTACTAGCCTTGAACTTTCCAGCAACTAACTTTAGAGCACAGTGCTGTGCCTTATGTAACTTCTGAGGCTGACACACCTCTGACATCACTAACCATGGAGTCAGAGCATGTGAGCAGTCCCAGAAATACACAGGGCACCCCACCAGGGTGTGAGGGTAAACCTCCATAATTACTGCTGGCATGCCCACACTTACCAGGCCTTACTGCCAACAGGAGAGATGACTGTAGGCATTTTACATGACCGCTACAAGTGATAAAGTGCTGAAGGGCACAAGCGATTCAAATTAGGGTCATCCACTTTAAAAGCAGGGCCATATGGCTCATTATTTTCAATCCTGTTTTTTGTTGGAATGTTTTTTTAACAGCACATAAAACTTTTTATTTGGGAGGATGGAAGGGAAAATTGTCCAAAAATCTAACATTAGGCATCTTGTATCCTGGTATTTGACCTGTCAATACCTCTCCTTTACCTCTGTAATCTCCCTTCCCCTGTGGCATCTAACCCCCGCTGGCTTTTCTAGGGGATTTCGCATGTCCATCAAGAGGTGTGATGCTTCACCTGGGGTGCTGCACATATGCGTTACCCAAGGTGTTATGTGGTGGAGGAGGTGCTGATCTGATGCTTCTTATGGAGGTATAACCTAGAGCTGGCTTCTGCCTCTTCTTATCTCAAGCTGCAGACTTACTTTTTATTGACCAAGACACCACTCATTCTCACATTATTATTGTCAGGTACAAATTATAACAAGGATCAATTTAAATCATGATTATAATGTGTTTACAACATTGACCAGGAACCAAACATATGGAAATAATATCCCCTGGTGTCATCGTAATAAAACAAACAAATAAGGTATATAAAAAATAATTAAAAACAAACATTTGTGTTGTGAGAACGCTATATTAACCAAATGAAAAATGAGTCATCTCTGTTTACCTACATCTACTCTTCCCTATATTACTAATTTTGGCTTTGTAAGTGCAATTCTAAATGACTTCAAGAAAAAGGTAATTAGTATGATGTGCTCTTCTAGCATCTTGCAGCTGGGGTATATGTTGAACCTCAAATTGAATATGCTAAATTCTCCAGAAATGTCAGCTGGAGCCTTGGCAATTCTTGCATAGCAATCAAAACTCAATTTTGTTCATCATTCTGATTGACTGCATACATTAGACTGGAAACCATACACTGTTTGAATACAACTATACAGCTTGCAAGAATAACTCGGTGGGCACTGTCTGATCTTGTCTGAATTTAGGCAAGTCAATGTTTATTTTTGTAACCTTAAGTTTTGTTGTTCTAACTCGACCACTGAACACAGGGAAGGTGCTAGAACTGAACTGTGCTTTTTGTCATCCAGATCTAAATATATTGATTGTATAAAAAGTTTAGGATTTGAATCCAGTCAGTGCTTGTTGGACATTAACCAACTTCCATGGCAAATTTTGTGGAAGGCATAATAAATAAGGGAAAATTGTATTGTAGCTTAATACCTCTATGCTGACGACACACAAATATACTTTTCAACACCTGACCTTACACCTGCTATACAGACCAAAGTTTCTGAATGTCTCTCTGCTATATCATCCTGGATGGCCCTCCGTCGCCTTAAACTCAACATGGCTAAAACAGAGCTCCTCATACTTCCTCCCAAACCTGGCCCTACTACCTCCTTCCACATTACTGTTGGAACTACGATCATCCACCCAGTAGCCCAAGCACGCTGCCTAGGGGTCACACTTGACTCCTCTCTCACATTCGCCCCTCACATTCAAAACATTTCTAAAACTTGTCACTTTTTCCTCCGCAATATAACAAAGATACGCCCTTTCCTCTGTTGCTCGACTGCTAAAACTCTGACTCAGGCCCTCATTCTCTCCCGTCTTGATTACTGTAACCTCCTGCTGTCCGGCCTTCCTGCCTCTCACCTGTCTCCCCTACAATCTATCCTAAATGCTGCTGCCAGAATCACTCTACTCTTTCCTAAATCTGTCTCAGCATCTCCCCTCCTGAAATCCCTTTCCTGGCTTCCAATCAAATCCCGCATCTCACACTCCATTCTTCTCCTCACTTTTAAAGCTTTACACTCTTCTGCCCCTCCTTACATCTCAGCCCTAATTTCTCGCTATGCACCATCCCGACTCTTGCGTTCTGCTCAAGGATGT